>NC_056588.1:7565919-7686006 GCF_018340385.1 Cyprinus carpio | reverse complement strand
GAGGAGGTGGTGTTGTTTTAAGGGTAGACAGATTGGAAGTCTAACACAGGGTAATGAAAAACTTTAAAAACCACCCAGCCCTGAGCATTTATTACTAAAGACAAATCACCATTAAGTTGTTCTTTTTGTGATATTCCAGCCTTTTTGTTGATTACACTGTATTATTAATAATAATCTATGTTGTATGTTGCCTGTCAATTTGCATTTTTTAAACAATACTATAATTAAAAGGCAAGGACCTCATATCTAGTCTTGTTTAAACCTGCAACAAATTATTGTTATGCTTACTATGGTAAGTTGTATTATATTACTGTAAGTTGGTTATGTATTAAATACCATACAAATATACTAAGTGATTTTACAGAATTTTTAATTTGGCAATGGAACATTATTTGTTGCCAGCAAGTTGCTATTGATTTAACTCAAACCTTCTTAATCAGTTTTCATTACAGATGGTGTCTTTTCGAAAGCAACTGTTGAATTCATTATGGATTTTTGCTTAAGTTATGTTGCGACTCTTTAAGTGCCAAGAAAGAAGTTCATTATGCGAAATGTTAGCCTCTCACACACCCTTTCCAATGCTAGTGCCACATTAACAGTGCTGCTCTATTGGTGCTTATGCAATCACTTGTGTTGTTCAAGCTAAGCATGCATACGTATGACTACAATCAACGCTGATGTTTATATTCCACCTCTCTACCTCATACGCACCGATAGCAGAGATGTTCTTATATTGGTATTTGTCAAAGGTTTTCCTGAAAGGAATCCATGCCCTACAAGGTTCAGTTTAATGCAGTGCATGATGAAACTGCACATGTAATGTTAACCTGGGTTAACCAGCTTCTACAATGGAGCTAAACCAATTGCTCATACAGAGACAACAATTTGAAGTGCTATTCAAGTGCGGCTCTTTACAAGTGACCTTTTAGACGTCTCTAATATGTTTCAAAGATAAGTGAGAATACTACTAATTTATCGCCTTTAGGAAAACTAGCAAGAGAAGGATTCAGCAGTGCCTCACTCGCTGTACACTTAAGTAGATCTGTACATTAAAGGGGATACAATGGCGTATAGTTATCAAATGTCTGATTTAATTTCTCTTACAGGGTTCCATTGGCTGCACCATTTGCATTTAAAGAGACATTTCAGCATATTTTATATTGTAGCAACATTTACGGCTTGGATACCGCCCATGTCGACGGCTCTCACAACTCAGCCCACTCAGATGTACTATAGTTAGTTTTTTTCATTGGAACAGATTTGGAGAAATTAGCTTTATTGCTTTCTCACCAATTGGAATCCCTCAGTGAATGGGTGTCATCAGAATGAGAGTTCCGGACAGCTGATAAAAAACATCACAATAAGTAATGTAAGTAATTCAGCCAAGGCGTGTGTTTGTAATGAATCCATCAAGTAAAAACTGGACAGATCAAGCAATGTTTACAAATGAAAACAATCCAAAATGGTTATAATCAATATGTTTGATGGAATTTTATGTGATTTTTTTTAATTAATTTTTTTCCCCTAAGTGAACCAAGTGATTGTAATGCTAAATTTACTTCCAAATCTGTTTGGATAAAGAAACAAACTCATTTACATATTGGATGGCATGGGGATGTATAAATTTTCCAGAATTTTCATTTTGGTGTAAAGAGGTTCCATTCCCATTACAGAAGAGATAAGGATTTTTGAACCCCTCAACTATTAGGACAGGTTACCCCCACCCACACTCCTTTGACTGTCATTTTCTTTGTTTCCATCAATACCCCCGTTCTTTCATCTCAGTGGGTTTCAGGTTGTGTGTATACTCTTATCAATTGCTTCGGCAGTCATTTTTTTTTTTTTTTTTTTGCAATACTGTAATACAGTATGATTGTAATACTACATTTAAATTCTTTTGTTGTCATTTTAATGGTAACAATTCCATACCACAGAAACCTACAGTGTTGCAGCATAGGATGAAAATGAATATATTTTATATTGTGACAACATTTTTTTTTTGGTTACAGTGTGTCAAAGAAAAGATGTAGCAGTGTAAGTGAAACTTTTGAGGCAATTACCTTGACAAGTAAGTGATTTTATGACAATGTATGATCAATGTAGTTCTTTCACTACAAAAGGGATACTGTGTTCTGACTGATTCCAAGCTTTCAGGAACAAATCAAAATGAATGAGAGCTACAGAATGGAAATTGTACTTTTCATTTTACTTTCTGAAATCAGAGAAGAGACCTTAAAGCAATGCGCACAGGTAGATTAGTGGCCAGCGTCGATTTCATTTGGAAAGCTGATATGTCCGTGAGTTTGTCAATATAGTGCGGTTCACAAATAAGTCCACACTGGGAATCTGTGAATTTATTTTTTTCTTCATGTAAGCATGGAAGGACCCCGTTAAGGATATGAACAAAAGAATATTCTGCTGTTATTAAAGCAAAAGATGAGTGAAATAGATACAAGCGATACAAGAAGATATATTAATTGTAAAAAGAAAAATTTTTTCAATGCATAAAACTTTTCACGTATATACCTGACGTTGTGTAAAGTCAAATCCCCCCCCGCCTCAGCGGTGTAAGTGTGTTGTGTGTGTGTGTGTGTATATATAAACTTGAAAACCTGATATAACGTTGAAATATGAGATTTGTATGGTGTTCAAAAAGTGTTATTAAGCAAGGTATATTGTAAATTGTAATCAATTTCTACATAATTTCCGTATACTATTGCTCAAAGAAACAACGTCTTGGACCCTCCATACTAAAGGATATTTAAACATGAAAAGACACAGAACGAGTAAGAAAAAAAAAAAAAAAAAAAAGAAAAAAAAAACAAAAAAAGGACTATAAGACTATAAGGTACGAGCTGCATGCTTGAAGAATCACAGCAGGGGAAGATTTTTATCCATGTTATACGCTGCCATTTTATCAAATGTAGCAGGATCAGTAGGCTAATAGTCATATAATGTAACAACGCTAGAAATAGTCCATGATTTAAAAACCCATTTCTGACAATCTTGTATAACCATGTTTTGGATTACTATGCAGGTTGAGAGTTGCTCAGACTCTGTCAGACCTTTATCTGCTCATAACTTGTTTTTACATGGCAAAAAAAAAAGGGTTAGTATTATTAGTCTTGAAATACACTGAAATTCAGATGTTAATGCCAAGGAAATAACTGAAATTTCCACTGTAATGAAAGAGAAGCATGCCTATTTTACATTCGCAACATAAAGAGCATGTTTTTAAAGCCATGAAATGTCATTTGGAATGTAAAAATCTTAAGAGTACCAATATACAGTATGTAACATCATATGTAGTCATTGTAAAACAATGTAACCAGTAATATGCTTGTAAAAAAAGTTTATTTTTTTTTGTTTTTTTTGGGGTGGGGGGCAACTAGGGCCAAACTTTGTGCTGGCCTTGGATGAAAATCTCCCCTCTTGAAATGTATGTATGGTATTAGATATGAGGTAATGAAATGTAAAGTAATACAAAGCTGAAAGAATTCAAAGCTGAAAACACTGCAACACTGAAATAGTCGTCTATTCATGTAAACGACACCTCAGGGCCACTATGATAAACCATCTTCCACTGTTAAATAACAGTGTGTTAAAGGCAACACGTCACTGATATCACGTCGAAAACATGTAAAGTGAGGAAAGAAAGAGCCTATTTATAACAACCACAAATGTCAGCTCTCTGATTCTCCATCGTATTTGAGTTTTGGCGCCCTCAGATGTACAACTGTGGTGCTCCATGGTGGGCTCTTTTGAACAGTAAGCACATATTAGAACGCGGTGACCACTAGTTTGTGTGGGATATTTTATCTGGGTTCTTGTGCTGGTGGCAAAATATGGTAAGACCACTTTTTTTTTTTTTTTTTTTTTTTTTTTTTTTTAGAAATTACTACTTTTAATTAGCAAAAGACACATTATATAAAGGAAGCTTGTTTCTGCCAGTGGATTAAAAAAAAAATAAAAAAAGATTGTATTTTTTTTATCCTCACAATTTGGATGTTTTTTTTTCTTCTTGCAATTCTAAGTTTAAATATCACAATTCAGTTTGTTTTTCCCCTCTCAAATTCTCACATTCTGAATTCAGAAAAACAAAAAGTCTGAATTGTGAGATTTAAACTAACTAAAGAATTATGAGAAAACAAATCACACAAAATACCTTTTTTATTATTTTTTATCCTTTGGTGGAAAATTGGCTTTCATGATATATTGATCAATGTGACACTAAAGATATTTATAATGATATAATATACTGTATTATAATATAAATACAAAACGATGTCTATTGTCAATAAGTAAGTTCTGCCCTTTTGAACAGTTCAATTCCAAAAAATAATTAAAAATTAAAAAAAATCTGTCACACGTTTCCAAAAAAACTTTTCAACACTGATAATGATAAAAAAAACTGTTCATTGGAGCAGCAAATCAGCATAAATATAATGATTTCTGAATGATCATGTGACACTGAAGATATTTGTGAAGTAATACTGAAATTACTGATTACTGATTCAGCTTTTGCCATACTGTAATAAATTTCATTTGTAATTTATTTAAATAGAAAAACATGTATTTTAATTGTATTTATAGTTAACAAATATTACTGTTTTTATTGTATCGAACCAAATGCATAAACATTTGTAACCAACCCAAAGCTTTTGAAAAAATTCTTTTGATGGATGATGGTAAATATTCATACAGAACAAACATGTGCTTGCTTTTTAACTGTCTCTCGGTTTTGATTGATTAATTGCTTAAAAATATTAGGGTTTTTATACTTCCGATGCTGAGGATCTTGATGAGGAAGCAGTGGAACAGGCCCTGAATGACAGAACTCGTTAGACTCCTCAGTCTACTGTCTGTCAATGTTTGGTAATGTTAAAACAACTTGTTGTCATCCAGTTTCTGCCCATGTACTCCCTCCTCCTTTTTCTTTTGTGTGTTTGAAGTGTTTAGACAAAGGGGCGTCCACATCACTAGTATTAATAGCCCACAGTGGTTACAAAGGGCCCAATACGTTATCTTGAACAGCGGAGGAGATAATCTTTTTTGTCTGAGTAGTGGTACTGTTGTCAAGCACACACGGCCAAAGTCAACCACGGTAACACACGAGCCGCATCTGCGGAAAGCTGCTTCTTTCCTCTGCTGTATTACATGCCTGCCTGCCATGCGCCCGAACACGTAGTTTATCAGTTGAAATAGCCCATCTCTACCTGAGTTCCTTATAAACATGATTTGCCCCATTTACCTTTAGAACACAATCTCTTGCTAATATTGTAACAACAACCTGTATGATATGAGACCATGGTGTATCTTTGGCTGAATTCCACGTCCACAAAGGCAGGCTATTACAGCCAACTCGTACATATTTTTTAATTTTTAGTTTTATCACACTATGTTGTGGTGATGGTCATATTCGCACAGATTGTGATCCTGGTAAACTTGTCCCAAGATAACAGGTGCTAAAGTGATTTCAGGGCAAAACCAAGAGGTCAAATAAGTGATTGAAATCGCCTAACCTTTTAAATCCAATAGCCACGAGGAGCTATTGCTTTGTATAAATGGATAAGACAACTGATTTGATAGCATTATCGATTATATGGGACATTACCAGGCCGCCAATGCGCCAGTAAGAGGATTTTGACACTGGCATGGAACCTGGACCATTCTCATAGAGAGTTACTATAAACAGGGTGATTGCTGTATGTCCACAGCACAATGGATAGCTTTGCGACGGCATAACATGTCCATGGCCTCTGAAATTAGTAGTAGAAGGCTTACATTAATGATTCTTATTTAAGGGATCATTTAATGTTTTCATTTTTAATAATCTTTTATGTTCACTATAAAAGGATATTTGGACTGGATAACAGTCATAGTCATAAATCATATTACTGTCTCTCCAGCAACTGTATTTTATCCTGTTACTGGCCTGATCCACTAACCATGGGAGCCATTATCCTCAGTTGAGATCTTTACTGTACAAAAACCCTTCACAGTACATGTCATGTTAAAATCATAATTCAGTACTAATCAGAGGACCAACAGAAGTCACAGTTTGACTTTACATCTGTAGTGCTCAAAATTCAGTACAATCTGAATCATATATGTTGTCACTGTCCCTTTTGTCATGGGACACCACAGTTCACAAAGCAAAACTTAATTTTGATGTTAATTTTCACTTCTAATAAAATTAAAACTCATATATAGGTATTTTTGTAAATGCATTGTTCATTTACTTTTAATTAAAAAAGAAATTCTAAGAAAATTCCTCAATCTTTTATTGAAAGGAAAAAAAACATATATAAGTTTTGTAGTCTATAGTTAAATAATTAATTCTAATAATTCAAAAACCATAATGTATGTGTTTTGCATACATGCAACAAGAATGTTTTAAAACTGATTTTTTTTTTTTAAGTCCTGCTATGTAATTCTGTGAGAGATTCATCACTCCTCGTCTCTTTTGTTCTCCCACCCCTTTCTCTCTCTCCTGCTCACTCAAAAAAAATTCCCAGCATACATGTTTACACACTTAAATAAATATATAAATGTATAGTGTAAGCACAAACCCATGTTGGTCTAAACATGAGAATTCATTCCATTCAAGCATTAAATGCGGGTGCGAAGAAAGCATGGCAGAAGAGATTCAACCCTCTCTGCTCTTCAAGACGCAAACTGACAAAAGAGGGCAGTTATGATGACATTGACAGAAGTGAGCAAACTTTTAATCTTTGATTCCTTGCCAGTCCCTGGAGTTCTCTCCTCTCTATTTGTGTCTGTGAGTGTGTATGTGTGGGTATAAAGCAGGGTGTTTTTGTTTAATCATTGAATGCCGATGAAAAAAAAAAAAACTGAAATGAAAAAAGTGACACTTTGAAAAGATGAGAGGCAAAATCAAGGACTTACTTTATGTGTTATTCATAGCGTGTATAGCCAAGTCAAATGTTTATTGAACATGGAGATAACAGCACACCTTCAAATTTAGCTGCTGTCAGCACCCATCTTTATTTTGTTTTTTTTCACACCAAATGTGAAAACGTCAAAAATTAAAATCAAAATATAACACGGTAGGTAAACAGATCGCTTTCATGAATTTAAATGATGTGAAGTGAACTCAAACCTAACAGTGAAAATTTTTTTTTTTTTTTTTTTTTTTTTTTTCATTTAAGGGAATTATGTAGTGATACTTGCACACCATTCAGAAGTTTGGGGTTGGTAAGATTTTATTGTTATTATTATATTAGGATTAGGATTATTATTATTTAGTGTTTTTAAATGACATTTTATTACAGTTTACATTACAGCCCCCCTCCCCCCCCCCCCAATTTTGGAAAATTTTAGCTTGGAGGAAGCAATACTATCGTTTGATTTGCACAAGTTTTAAAACAAGATGTTTAACCACTGCTAGAGAAAAAAAGCATGAGTGTAATTAAGCTCTTGACTTTTGACTTTGTGCAAGTTTATTGAGTCATTGTGGCAACTTCCCTCTGTGATAACTGGTACACGGTTTGGAACAGCTTATGATGAGATGTTCAGGAATATTCTCCCCTGCTCTCTCTATTTCTCTCTACGAGTAAGTAACTGGTGTTTATACGGCAATGGGGATATTGTGATTGGAGGTTGTTGCCCAGAGCTAACGCCCAGCTCTCTTTCATGGTGCCAAACATTCTTCAGATTTCATTAGGTGAAAGCGCATTCGCAATGGCGTATTATGTACACGTAGGATGTGATTTCTGCTCTGATTAATTAATGATCCATCAGGAATCCAACACGATACAAATGCCCAAATCTCAATGACGCAGCATTTTCCCGATCAAAATAAAATAGGTTCAAAGCCATCAGGGGGTTTCCTTGTTCGTGTGCTGAATCACACACACACACACACACACACACACACACCAAGAGATTTCTCTTTTCCTCAGTCATTCTCTTTCTGTACCTGTGAGTGCTGACAATCTGTAGTTTGACCTGGCAGAAAGAACGAATGAAAGACTGTCTGACATTACATCCACACCTCTGGCGTTGAGTTATGTCTGGTGTAATATTATAATAAATAAAGTTACTCAGTTTATTTCCTGCTGATGCTTCAGGTTTCATGGAAATTGCTTGCAGATACTTGGTTGTGCAATGAGAAAGACGAGTTTGCAAAACAACAACTGCAAAGACTATGGAATTTTTGTGCATTCGAGTCAATGACATTGTTGCTCATCTGTTTATTCAAAAAAAAAAAAAAAACATTGCAATGTCTTAACTTCCCCACTGTACGAGTTAAGAAGTTAGTTTTTGAATAAAATACATTTTTACATTTTCTGGGGATATGTAAAGGTATTTCGGTGAGCTTTTATGAATTATTATTCATGATGTTTGAAAAAATAATTTTACATTGAAAATATATTTAAAAACTTTTATGAACTAGTGATTGGTACACTTACATGTATTCAAGTGTGAGGAAAAAATTGTATATCATTTTTGAAGAAAAGTTTACCACTTAATGACTCAACTAAATTGAAACCATTCATGAAAATTGCATAAAAGTGTTTTGAAACCAATGGTAACTAAGATGAATACAAAGAGCAGATTTCTAAGAAACTGACTCAGCTAGACTTTCCCTACTTTTTAAATAAATTTGCTTTATCATGGACATAATTGTATATGAACCATTTATCTGTTAGTTATGTTTGTTATTTATTAGATGTCACATTATTACCTATCTATGACAAACTCTGATTGTTGAAGTGGCTTTTTGATGTTGAATTATCATCACACACAAGAGGAGGGTGCAAAATAGATATGAATTTCACTTACAGTACATTATGCAATTTGAATTTCACCAGATCTCTTTTGTCTGAAAGGGTTTTAGTGCCAAATGTCAGTGGGACCTGGGAGGAGGCCTGAGGTAATACATCACATTGCTTCTTAAAGTATCCATCAACCACCGTGGGCGAGGGCCCAATTAAGCAATGTTCGTTGTCCGTGAAACAGGGACTCACTTTTCAAACCGAGCCTAAAAAGCTTTGTAAAGTGAATCATCTTAATTGAATTCTGTAGTCCCGCTTTTCTGAGGCCCAAAAGAGAGAATGTGAATTTTGTGTTGATGCAAAGCCCAAATGATTTTTGCTCCATTTTCTGCGGCTGATTTATTATTTTATTTATTATTATTATTTTTTTCTTTTCAGAAATGTCTCTTAGTAAAGGGGATTTCAGAAATCATAATCCGACTTAAGTTAAGAGTATTCTTTCTCTAATTCATGAAATATATGAACACTCTTCTATATCTTCAATTAAGAGGATTGAAAGATAAGTAAGGAAATGGGAATTGAATGGAAATTGGATGTTGTGGGGCTAATCTGCAGTTTGCGAGCTGGTTGAGGACTATGAAACAGATTATGAGAGCACATATTGTAGATATCACATACCTGGAGTGCTGTTTTTGTATGTGCAGATATTCACGAGCATCATCATCTCTTTCGCGACGATATAGGACATGGAATGTGCTGGTGTGATTCAAATCATTCCCACAAATTAACATACACATGCAAATGAGGATTTAATTAATTGCAGAATGCATTTTGATTAAATACTCAAAACGTCATGATTCTGATCTTTACAAAACTTCTAATTAATTTTGCTAGTTAAACCTCATCAATGCTTCCAATGTAGCTTAATTAGAATCTAGCCTCCCTCTTTTAATTTAAAGCAGGAAAATCAAAAATTAACCATTGTTATCACATATGTAATGCTACCAGTAAGAAAGATGGAGTCGTTGATAAATTAGCAGGGTCCTGATTTTCGCTTGCCAGTGAAATAATAGTGCTAATTGGCAGATACTCCAATATTGATTAAATGAGGCACACACTCATTTCATTAAGTCGTTCTGATACCATAATTTCATTGTGTGTGTCTCATCGCCTCAGGATTAACAATTCAATAAGACCCAAGACTGGAAACTAATGGCCAAAATAAACATCTAAATTAAGCTCTGATGATCACTTCAAGAGGACCCTTCCAGCTTGCTGTTTTTCTACACGGCGAGTTCACGAAAAGTTGGAAATAATTGCACACCGCGAGTTTCCCACAGTACAGTCCGCATTTTTTTCCTTGGGTGTGTCAACTTGTGCTGGAAGAGAGGGTTAATATTAAAATGTGTGCACCTGAGTTGTGGCTGCTGTCAGGGTATTTCACCTTTCATCATGCTGGGAGCAGGTAATGCTAAGATTTTTAAGATTGCCTTTTCAAAGCCTGCAAACTTTCCTCCTCTCCGCTGGAAGTCCACTAAGGAGTCTAAGGAGGCTTACAGGGGATAATTCTTTCCGAGGTGCTAGAGGTGAGATAACCAATTACACATGATCACTTTTGACTTCTCTAATCTCCAGCCTGTATCGCTGGATTTCACTCATATGAACCCGCAAACCTCGTCCCTCTCAAATCAGACATCTCAGCCTTTGTTATTCTAATATTCCAGCTTGACTTCAGCACTTCAGTCAAACAGCTAAGTACCATCCCATCGGGCATGGGTTTCTCTGGCTCCAAGAGAAATTTGACCTGTGGCACTGAATTACAGCATTCTTAGCTCCAACTCTTGTCCATAATACAAAACCAGCAGTTCACACGATCGGTAAAAATGAGTCAGTACGGTTGAAATTATTATGGAATTCTGTATCTCTGCTCAGTCATTTGGTTTTATTTTGCAGTGATATCTAAAGTCATTATCATTTTACCATTCAGCAATATTTGACTTCCTGTTTTGCTGTCTTCAAAATCCCAGTGCTTCTTCCAGCGCTCGTTTCCTTTTTCACATTCTCTCCAATTCTGACTCACCTCTGCAGTCCTTATCTATATACGGTGTGTACGAATACAATCTCTGTAATTGTTTGAATGGTGAACCCTGAGGCAGTCCAAATCTATTGTACTATTTCATGTAAAAGTGGCTATTCCCTAATATTATTTATTTAATTTTCCTCCTGTTGGTTTACATGCAACATTTTTATTTTTTTATTTTTTGTCAAAGCCATTTAGACACCAGGAAGGCTAGATTTATATAAAAACCACTGAGGTTGACACTTTAGAAAGGTGCCGGTCATCTCGAGTGATGACAGTTGAGAAGATAAAATGTTAAAATACTTATGTTCAACTAATTTAGCTTATTTTGGTAGCTCTTCTCAATCTAACTAGGTTATATTGAGGATTTCCACCAATTTTTATACACATTACTTATACTGTATACAGAATGTTTAATACCTGTAAAGTGACCATTATATGTTCTATGTCATTTAGGCAAAGCAGATGTTGAAGCAAAATGAGTGACCACCTCTCCAAGTACATCTTGCATTAGAGGTTTTTAAGAGAATGTTGGCCTACTGAAGGTGAGGTTGTCCTCTTGTCACAAAAACACCCATGGACTTCATGGAGCATTTGATCTGCAGCGGAAAATTTGATGAGATGTAAAAAGCTTTTGAAAAACTCTTCCTGTTAATACTTGCTCACAGGAAGTGGCTAAAAATGTTGTGTGACAAAATAGCACAAATGTAAAAAAAAAAAAAAAAAAAAAAGGTCTGAAATGAAACTTTTGGTGTTTGGCCTGTCTGATGACGCCAAAAGACTTAGAGGCCACCTTTTGAAGCGGTTACGAATAGTACTTGTTTTTCTCCGTTTGTGTTGTTGATGTTCAGAACACTGTGGGATTTCCTGAGTCACAGAGCCAGTTGCAGAGTTGTCAAGATTAGACATACAGTAGGTTGTATGTTATCTAAATATGTGCTAGTATAGATGGCCTAGATTTGCAAGATGCGGCTATTCAAAAAATCACTTCTCTCAAAAGTGAATGAGTAGCCTGTGCTAGTGGATGAGTCATCATACAGAGAAAACTAGGGAGAAAAATGGAGGAAAAAAACTAAATTGGGTTCAGACTGTGTAGTTACAACATTTACCAGCAGGGACTAAATGTCAAACAAACCAAAACAAACCAGCCAACCAGTGTTTCTCCATTAGCCACTTCTAGTAGTTGCTGTATCTACACAGTCTGAACCCAAAAAAATTTTTTCCCACAATTGACGGCCTCTAAAATTAGTTTTGCATCCTGACAGTACTTTATTTATCATGTATAAATAATAAATGTACGTATATTTGTCCTGTCTTCTGCCTTTCACTTTACAGTTTATGATTGCTACTAATGCCAGTCAGCATTGTTATCATAGATATAAATACATAGATGGCTCCTTAGCGGCTGTTTCTATGGGCCGCTATACAGTACATAAGCCATCTGCCATATTGTAATGGTCAAAGCAGGTCCTCGAAAATTCAAGTTCAAGTGCAAATTTGACTGTGCATCTGCAACCTTAGTTATAAGCATATATGATTATCTATATATGTAAGACTTCAGCAGATGATTTTGCTAAACTAACACAATACAAGAAGATGAAGACGTTAGCTAACACAACATCAAAAAGTTACCATAGTTTACTTGTATCATTGAGTTAATACATATAAAAACACAAACCAATACATTCTCTCCTCTGAAAGGTTGTTCAATTTCTTTGTCCAATTTAAATCTAGGCATTTTTTATAACCTAGGCTGTGCAATGTTGTGGCATCTTGGAAAACTCATTGCTTTTTAGTGATTATTGACAGTTCCAAGATGGTGGACACATCAAAGTGTCTGGAGTGGTTGAATGGGGCATCAACCTATATATCTATGGTTATCACAACATCAGTTCCAGGATGAAGTCACATGGCATGCACAGCTTTTTGAGCATGACTGGCTCAAAAAGTTCTAAGGTTCCCAATTACATTGAGTCATGCACCAGCCGAACCACTGCCAATGAGATCGCTTTCTCCAGATATTATAAACCTTGGTAGTTTTGTGATTATGGCTAAATCCATTAAGTTACTGGTGTGAAAGGGAAAACCGAGGGAAGGAAAACAAAAACAAAAATCCATCTTGTGCAACAGTTCTTTTGGCATCCTGGTGACAGCTGTCAAGAATCAACACCCTAGATTCATTGTCATAGAAACAAAGATTGCAACACTACTGAATTAACACCATGCACATCTCAGACACAGAACGTTAGCCAGAATTCAAATAAAAAAAAAAAAAAAGAAAAAAGACTCAGACAGGCAGGGAAAGAAACAGTTAGATAGAGAGAGACCGATTTTTACCACATTTTCACACAGGCACACGGAACACCCACAACCTTCTGCTCACACTATTTTTAATCAAGCTTCCAACAGCAGTCATGGAAGTATTGTAACACTCCATCGCAATAACTTTTCTTTTTGGGATCTGCAGCAATCCACGTTCCTCTCCTCTTCTGCCGTTAGTTCCTTACTTTATTTTCCCTTCATATGCAAACTGCTATGACCACAAAAGTTATGAGCGAGTATATGACTAAATAGGACACAGAGACTTGAGAAATGTATGTGGTTTGTGGCTTGGAGGAGGTGTGTGAGGTTAGAGATGGAGTGTATGTGTGTGTGTGTGTGTGGATAGTAGAATTGGTGTCCCGGCTTGAAGAGGGAGCTGTGCTTTTAATCAGACACAGATAATGACTGCCATACGCTCCGCTCGATCTTATTCCACTGACCCCTTTTTTCTCACACGGCACTTGAAAACTTTGTTGGTCAAGCTGCAGCTGCTCTTTTTCTCAATATTTAGCACATTTTTATAATGGATATATATGCATGGAACTAATCCCCCGACAAGCCTTTGATTGGCTGGTTCTGTAATACTTATAGCCAAAGTTTGTTTTAAGTGGAATTAAAGAAATTCAATCTGTGCATTTACTGCAGCCGCCGCGGCTCCTGATATATTCGAAGTCTGCAACGACTCGCACCGCCAGGGGTGTGTGTGCGCAGTAAGGTTGGATAGAAATTGAACTGTGCAATAAAGATGTCCCATTATGTAATACCAGTTAGCGGCGTGTTCCCAAATTGATTATGCTCTCCGGCTGTTAATTAAGTTATTATATTCCACTTAATTTGCTGATACTAAAACTAGACTTTGACTCTTTGAAGCACATATAGAGTTCGGCAGGGTATGTGACTGAACTTAATGCATAAGGACTGGGAGGGGGGTAAAGGAGCAATCAGCCGTATGCTGGGTTTCTGGAAGTCTCCAAGCGATGCCTATAAATGTTGACTTCATTAATGATATCTCACAAACTGCTGCAGATAGTCATATACGTTTACAAAAGGAGAAAAGTGATTAGGAATACTTTCATTGAGATAAAATAAGGATTATTGCAATTTGCTCTCGAAGCTCTGAGCCTCTGTGTATTCAAAGACCTTTTGAAGTTTTAGTTATTTTAGTTATTTAAACTAAATTAGAATGAGAAAATAAAAAATGAAGAGAAATCAAGCTGAATTAAATTTTTTATATACATATTTTATTTTAAGTAACATGGCTTTGGTTTTAGTTAACCCTGTTCTACAGCCTGTATAATTATATTTCTTCTGTAAAACATAAATTAAAATAATATTATAAAATATGTGTAATAATGTTATATTATTATTATTTTTTTCAGTGGGGTTTAGTGTTGTTTTGGATAAATCAATTTAGGGTGAATTATCCCTTTAACTGTAATAATTACATTTAGGTTGTAGTTGTTGCCTAGTGGTTAGTGGGTGCTCACATGGGCAATACAAGCTTGAATCTGGCTTGCAACATTTCCCCATCCCCCCTTTTTTAGATTGGAACAGATTAATTGATTGCTGTCAGTTTCAAGGTTGGTAGGCATACATTAAAACTGATTTGATATCTTAGCAAGCTATCTGATTTGCATAAATTACTGTAGACTGAGATGCAAGCCATCAGGATGTGCAGGCATGCCGGTAAACTGAGATCTGTTGTAGTCAAAGCCAAACTTGGAAAGGTCATAACAAAGAAAAAGCCTTTCATGATGACTGCTTCCGGAGCTTGAAGTTTGGTTTGTTTGACCTCAAAGTTTGTTTGACCTCAAAGTGCCAGTGGGCTAAAGATTCAGTTAATATTATCAGTTTGCCCATGTTTAGTTGTGAAATGATTGCAAAAACATTGCGTAACAATTTGCTAGATAATACTGTTGTGCCAGAGCTAGAGATGCATCCAAAATCGAACTTTAAGGAAATGAGCGTGAAATGAAACCGTATGCAGTGGCTTGCTTTTTTTTTTTTCTCCTGATGTTAACAAGACGGGAACCAGATGCAGTCCGAGGCCTTAGACTTTGATATTTCAGCTTTTTGTTTCTCAGACTGCTAAATAAAACATCCTTTTCCCTGCTCAGTGATACGCTTTGAGTAAAAAATATCATAGCTTTGGACACGCTAATTTAGAACACATCATTTGCAATCAAAGCAACAAAGTGGCTTTGCCACAGAATCAGTGCTTTAGAAACAGCAGCAAACAAAAACAGTGGGACGGTCTCAATTTCTGTAAGCCACTTAAACTGGATTTGAACCATATCCTCTAAATAAATCTTGGTCTATAATTAAAGATATTTAATGTTAGCAGAGTTGTATCAGTAGTATGATTATGTACTGTACTTTAATATTTCTGCCTGTCATTCATCTAGGATAAAATGAAGGAGTGTCTATCTATCTATCTATCTATCTATCTATCTATCTATCTATCTATCTATCTATCTATCTATCTATCTATCTATCTATCTATCTATCTATCTATCTATCCTGTCTGTCTGTCTCTCTCTGTCTGTCTGTCTGTCTGTCTCTATTTGTCTGTCCTGTCTATCTATATATCTATTATCTATCTGTCTATATATCTTTAAATTATTATTTGTAAATTTGTGTAATAATATTTTTATTATTATATATATTATTATTTTTTTTTCAAACTGTCTAAAATTATTATTATTATTATTATTATTATTATTAATCATCTCTCTCTTTATCTCTCTCTCTCTAAACTTAAAATATATTTTTAATCACGCTAACCAGACAATTTTTTTTTTTTCCTCCTCAAATTTGCTAAACTTGGAATACATAAACTTGCACACTGTTGGAATACACAATCATTCACCTTTCAGATCAAATTCAAAGTAGTGCATTGTCATTTCATACATTTTTAAGAAAACCAGATCAACATCTTTTATTATATTGCTGATATTCCTAAATCATTTGCCTCTTTTTTACCTCTTGTCTTTTTTCAACATAGCCTTAGCTCAGTCTAAGTCTAGGCTTAGCTGTCGGGGCAGTTGTACTTAATTCCTGGCTCTATGAGCATGCCTGACTCGCCAAGATAGGCCTGGCAACCCAGTAAAAGAGCCCAATGCATCTTTTTACAATTTACAAGAATGTGTCAGCAATAGCCTCTTGGCGGCCATGGCTGGAAATTCAAAATGACAAACTAATGAAAGCATTGTGATCTGTATGGCAGCGAGATCAGTCCCTAAATGTGTCTATTTAAAGCAGCTGTTCTCTGCTCTGATATGGTAAGAACAAAATGCATCTCAAGTGACATCATACGGTTGTGGTTGATTAATTAAAAAGTTAAATTGCCTTCTAAGTAAATAAAACTGGCCAAGAAAGACGGTTAATGATCTTTGCATTATAGCCAAAGATACCGTTTGGCTCCAATTAGGTCAGTGAGAGCAGAGAAAGAAATATTATCAGACTGAGATCTCTCTCTTATCCTTTGTGTCTCCTGAACTGGCTGCCAAGCAGCATCTTTGACTCACAGCATGAAATTAAATTTCGATGGTGGCCCAGAGCATCATACAATGAAGGGACTTTGTGTGAATTTTCCTCTCTTGTTCTTGTGCTCTGTCAAAAAATAAATATATCAAGACGAATGAAAGTATGTCCTGAAAACCCACTGGGGTTAACAGTGTTTTCAATGTGAAACATTCATATTAATACTGACACATACACCACCCCAAGAAAGGGGACAGTCTGCGTAGTTATAATATCTACTAGCAGGGGCTAACCGACCCATACTAACCTGCCAAACCTTGACCCTTTTCTGTTAAAGGGAAACTTCTATACAACTTCATCTGAGTATAACTATGCATTATTGAGTTCACTGTTGAGATGTCAAATATCTGAATGAAGTCAACATTATGTCTCCAAGTGTGGAAACAGAACAACAGAACAGAACATTGGCAACAGAACATTTGTTTTTATACAGAGGTGATCATACATGGTACACAAGCACTAACAAACACATTGGCTTTGAAGTAAGTTTCTCCTACTCTCTGAATGCAGTATAAACAACACCATGGTGTCATGAACCCCATTGTTTCTAGGACACGCTCCTTGTTCGACTCGGAGGGTCAATCGATCGTTTTGATTCATGTTGTTTTCATTCTGTGATCAAAAAGGCCTCTGACATTACTAAAGGTCGCTCGAAAAGGTTTTAAACTAGAAATGATCTGGATTTCAGACAACAACAACAAAAAAGATGACTTTTGGTCAGTTTTCACATCCTTTTTTTTTTTTTTCTCTAACTTATGATATACAAAGCCATCAGATAGAAAAAGTTTCCATTTGTATGTTTTTCGCACATTTGGTCTCTTTTGGACAGAGAGGGCCACTGGGAAAGGACTCCTTGATGACTTTTGATCATTTTCAACATTCCTTTTTTGTGTCTGACTTGTCTGACTTTTATGATAGACAAAGACATTAGAGATACAAAAATTGTCGTATCACATTGTTTTCTGCTATTTTGTGTCTTTATTATCTCTAGGCCTGACACAGACTTCAGCAAATAGAGAATGGTGTATATATTGGATGCTTGACAACATATGTGAGCAAGCAGCTTCGTAGTAGTCCATCAAGAGTGCTGGGATCGAAGAGAAGTCTAAACGATCCTGCTCTCTCTGTGTCATTAGGGCAGGGTGGAGAACCCCATGAAAGAACTACCAAAATCTCCTTGAAGGAGGAGGAAAAGAAAGGCAGAGTATCGATCTGTCTGTCCACGGATATGATACTTAAGCCCAGTACTCAGAGTCAGAGAGCCCAGAGATCCATTTCTCAAAGACTTTAATCCATGCTCCTCTCTAGCTAGATTGGCCTTCACCCTAACCTCTTGACAACTGCACGAACAGATCAGGTATGGAAATTAAGCAGTTCTCACATTAGCCTCTTTCTCTTATTCTTTCACTATCACTACTGTTTTGTCTTATTCATTATGCCAAATGCATTCCTTTAGAGACAACGTGAAATCAAAATTGACTTGTTCCTGGTGTACACTTCATCAGTCCATAATTTAAAAATAAATAAATAAATAAATAAAAAATTATGTTTTCGTAATGTCTAATCAAAATTTCATAAGTATCTCCACCTTTGGACTGACTCAATGTACGTGGGGAGGGGGAAAAATATTAACCAATAATATTACAGCATAATATGTTTCTTCCCATCTATAATGTAAAGACCATTCAGATCCTGATGGATAAACATCCCACCCAACATCTTTCCCGACAATATTTCTCACTGAATATTCAGTTTCATTCAGAAAAACGTTACATTACAGAAGTTTAAAGAAAGAAAGGGAGTATTAAAATAAATTTCATGTAAGTATATAAAACATTTTGTTGTATTTTATTTGAATCACTGTATCAAAGTAGACTGACACATGCACCACCCCAAGAAAGGGAAAATTAAAATTCATTTAATGCTTTTAAGAAAGTAAATTAAATGTTTTGTTTATTATTATCTTTATTAGATTTTTAAAATTCCATTTTCTTTCTTTCATTTATTTATTTTAGCTATCTAAACTTTTATTTCAGTTTCAGTTTATTTTTTTTTTAAATATTAGTTTCCATCTAATATATATCTGATATATTATTTCAGCTTTACTTCCAAAAAAAAGAAAAAAAGAAGAAGAGATTTTAACTATTCACTATTGTACTATAAAAATATATTTACACTGTCCCAATGACTGACGTCCTAATGAATGATTTTGTTCTTCATGAATTTCATGTGTGTTTGTAACAAGTAATTATCTAACACATCCAAAATTAAATTATTTCATAATAATATGTTTCTGTAAAGAAACATGTTATTGATTATCCTGGCTGTTCGCTGTCAAGCCGCTTGTGCAAACTTGGACTTGACTGACCCCAGTAAGAGAGGAGGTCAAAAGGTCAGATCATTTGTCTGGATGATCAATTGAGTGGATAAAAGAGATGATTCCGGCTGACTTGACTGACATCTCAGTGCTTCATAAGGTGAATATGCAAAATCTACTGTTTTCTCCAGAATTAAATCACACGTACAGGCAGAAATGCAGCCAAATGTCCTTTCTATTCTACTGATGTAAAATCACAGCAAGGTGCTCTGTGTGCAAGCGCTAGTGTGTAATACAATTCATGTTCTCTTGTGATCTTAATCTGCCTGCAATAATTCCAGTTGCTATCGCCTCCATGTCTGTTTCCCAGACTAAAAGCCCAGCAGCCAACGTCCTCCTTTAAATGGCTCGAGAAGTGACTCCACTGACCTCTGGCTCTGATCTGAATCTGAGATGGGTCTCCTCTGGCTCCTGCTTAAAATTGCGGTGCATATGCTAGGCTGTGTAATGGCCTGGGGGCCCTCTCCAGCTACAAGAGAACAAATGAACAATTCATCATTGGCAGCTGTCCGCCAGGCCCAGGTGACTGCATACAGCCCCCCAGCTTTGACAAAAAACAGGGGGGGCAGCTTTTAATCGGACAAACACTAATTGGATGGCCTGGAAAGATTAGAGGAGCCCCCTGGAGCTACTGTTCTCATCAAAAAGAGGCATCTTCACGCCTGCCTCGAACACAGACCAGAGCAAACCTCACTTTCCAGACCTCTCAGAGGAGGAGACACAAATATGATGCCACAGAGGCCATGCACCACATGTGAAATTATATCAAAATAACTTGCATATGTTTTTATATATTGCTGCTTTCCATAAGGTGAATGGAATTTTCCCAGGTGGTGCTCTGAATGTTGTGTGTAGATCTATATGCCTTTAGATCACAATACCACATTCACCATGGTCAAGATGCACAAAACTAGAATTTAATTTATTTTTTAATGTACAATGGAAATTTTAATAATATGTAAACTACTAATATCCCTGGGTTTCATTTCAGAAATCTGGTCACTTTCAGAGCTCTGCCTCTCATTCTCTAAGCGGACGAGCGTAATTCTTTGTTCTCACTGCTTTGTGCTGGACTTGAGCCAAGAGCTTAATTTAACAATATGAGTTTCTACATGTGTAATGCGGAGGGTGCTGTGCACAGATGCTTTGAGTCTCCAATATCCACCCCACACTGAGCAGCCACTCACACATAATGTTTTTTGTCTGAACGTAAAGCTTCCAACAGTGAGTTAAATGGAATATTTATGTCTTGGGATCGGGAAAGAAAGTCCAAATTAGACAGGAGCTTGAGGAGTCATTTTGATCTCTTCTATGATTAGCTGGTGACAATGATATCAATTGCACCCTTCAGCCCTCCTACCTGCGACCTTAATAGGTGAAATCTGCTGTTTTGACTGTCATCTCACCAGATCATCTCACCTCTACCCCCTCCTCTTTCTACCACATACACACACATTCACAGAGGCCCTGGCGAATTTTCAGCTCCAACCTAGCTCTTGATATCAAGCATAGCATGACTTTCTCTTTCTAGTGTATGAACCATGGCTGCTGGTTACCAGACAAGGCCCACTCTTCATTTGTCACCAGGCAGACCTTTATTCAGAACAGCTACAGAGTTTAATTTAATGTAAAGGACAGACATACATTTAGTTCATTTGATTGATTGATTGATTGATTGATTGATTGAACCAAGCCTTACAGTTTATCTGAGTGTCCATAACATTTCAGAGAGCAAAAACTCTAGAAAATATTTTGTAAAAATTAGATGTCACCTAGGACCTTAAAGGAACAGTTCACATACCCCAACCCCATAAAAAAAAAAAAAAATCACTTTTTTTTCTTCTTTACTCTAATGCTCTGTGAAGCCCACATGTTGTTTTTTTTATTTTTATGGGGGCGAAAGCATTTTCCAGACAATGGGTCTTATTCATGAAACAGCAGAATGTTTGTGTAAATCATTCATAAAGTCATCCTAATATAGATTTTCGGGATCCATTAAAGTGTTCATATTTTCAAAATGTTAGCTGGTATGAGAATAAATTGCACTTTCTCTCCACCATGTGTAAGTAGTACATAAAACATCGGAACAGTGTGTTCTCTTGTTAACCAACTGCTTAAATTTGAAAATAAATTTCATTGCTTAAAGATTGAAAACAGCCATGTAGTCAGTTTTCCTTTTTATTATAGCTTACTATTATTATGAGCACCAGTAGTATTTGTCTGCAAGCTTAATATAATTAAATAATTATTGTTAGGCATATGGCCAATTAGTGTATTTTGCATTTATTTAAATTGGACCTGGAACCAAACCTGAGAAGGGTGTCCCACAGCATTTCTGTACATGTACTTCACATACAGTAGTTGGAATTCTTGGGTGGAGATTATGTTAATTGTGAATGATTGTGCATTTACTGTATTTACAAATGATTGGAATTTATTAACATACACGTTTAACTATCAAAACTCATATGCATTTATATGTATTCAATTTATTATAATATAAATATACACAGTATAGTAGAATGTTTAATGAAGGAAGCACAAAGATCACTCTAATCTTCTTTTATGGGGAAAAAAAAAAGGAAAACAATGCTTTTGCGGTTGACTAAAAAAAAAAAAAAAAAAAAAAAAAAACGCATGGGGTAGGTAATGAGTGTGAATAAATAATGTATGTTAGGTAAAAAAATGTTAGCCTGAATGCACTGTAAGTCGCTTTGGATAAAAGTGTCTGCTAAATGCATAAATGTAAATGTAATGCGAATAATAATGATAATTTTTGGGGGTGAACTTTCCCTTTATTAAGAACCCTCACAGCCTCATTTTCAGTTGCATCACATTAAAAATGTCTACTTTGAGGTTTGTTGTTATCGTATTTGCCTATGTAATGTTTAAATTTATCTTTCATTCTTCGTATTTATTATTTAATAGTTCTCCATTGTGCTTTCTTGGCTTCTTTGGTAACGGTTTCTTTGGTTTAGGTGTGATCTCATACAGACAGTGGGGCCTGTTTGTAAGCCACAGCCAGGCTTGTGGTCTCATCATTAGTCCGTGAGTGAGTCCATTTGAGTGCACTTAGCACGCTGAGCTGCCCCACTGTTACAGTCCCTCTCATAATTTGCTAACACCTTTGGCTGCAAAGGCGGCTAACTTGTCACTCACCATTTGACTCTCACACTTTAGGAGTCGTTTCAGTAGCAGAGGTGAGATGATCCTTCCTACCCACAGGTGAATTTTTAATGTGTAATTGTCAGATTCAAACACAACTGGGCCAGATTAAACAAAAAAAGCAGACGGAGATTACAATGATATTAAATTGGTCAGATTCACCTCATTTGCTCTCACATTTAGGCAGTCGTTTTTAGTACGAGGTTAATGATCGTGGTTTTTCTTCCTACACACATTGAATTTGAGTAATGTTGTAATTTGTCAGATTCAAACACAACTGGGCCAGATTAAACAAAAAAAGCAGACGGAGATTACAAGATATTAAATTCAGTGCATTTTTAAAGGAAATACCTCTTTGTCTCTCTCTCAATTAGATTTAATTTACTGGCAAAAATTTTTTAAATGTAGAATTTAAATTTTAATGTATATATATATATATATATATATATATATATATATATATATACATATACACACATACATGCATACACACTAACATTGTATTTTATAATAAAAAAATAACATAATTAACAATATATTAAGAGTGTCAAAGGCAAAGTAATAACAAATAAATATATAAAAGTGTATAATAAAAAGTGTCAAAAGCAGCACAACTGTTTTCTTCAACAATGATAAAAATAAGACATGTTTCTTGAGCACCAAATCATCATATTAGAATAATTTCTGAAAAATTATGTGACACTAGTGACTGAAGTAATGAAGCTGAAAATTCAGCTTTGTCATCACAGGAATAAATTAAGTTTAAAAATATATTAAAATAGTACACAATATTTTAACAATATTTTATTACAACTTTTGCTTTTTACTTTATCTGTGGCCTTGTGAAAATAAGAGACTCCTTTTAAAAACATTTTAAAAATCTTACTAACCCCAAACTTGTGAACGGTAGTTTATGTCATATACTAATTAAATTAAATATATAAAATTAGAATAAAATCAACTTTCAGCAAAATATTTATAGATGTACTACAGACAGTGAATGAACTATTTTCTCCCTTCTTCTTGTTTATGTCTCATCGATAAGTGGTCACCACAGATGTGGCTTTTTTTGTCTTTCATCTTTCATGCTCAAAAGAACATGAGACCCATTTGACTACAACCCCCCTGCCCCGAGCGGCTTCAGGCTATACATGAGACAGTCTGGCCAAGCTGAACACACCAGAGCAAAATAATACCCAAAAGCCTTTACACTAGGGATTACTTCAGTCTCTCCCTCTCTTTTGCTCCTCTCAGGCCTTTATGCCTTCCAGCTGCAGGGGCCTCCTGTGATCCAGGGCCACTGTCCTGCACCCACGGGGGAAATGAGGGATGCTGGGCTGCGTGTGGCTTTGCTGGAGAGAGTCTAGGGGGTTTAAAGTGTGTGTGTGACCGCAGTACGGCTGTATGTTGTGCTCAGTCAAACGGTTAAATGCAGCTTTTTGTCCACCCACAGCTGCTGCTGTCTGCGTGCCACCTTTCCTCTGTCTGAATTTGTGTTGTTGTGGTTGTTTATGCCCAAGTCCTGTCAGGCGGCCACAGCGCTGTGGTCAACAATCTCCTCCTGGGCACCCATAGGGCCTTTTTGCACATTTTCCTTCCTTTAGCCCACTAGTGACCTTGCATTTGTGGTCACAAGCCTTCTTTCCTGAACGCGGTAAATAATGCAGTTGGTGTTGGTGCTATACATTGATTTATTGATCAATGAATGCACATAAAGTTTCACTGGCTGGTAAAAAAATATTTATCACCAGTAAATTTTCTCAAGTCACACAAGGCAGCAGTGGCAAATGTTAGTTTTAGACCATATTTGTGATAGTTGCTGATCACAGACTTTTATTGATTTTAAAAAAGGGGTTGTCACTTTCAGGAACTCATGGTTTCTCAGTTGTATCCTTGGCCGAGCCACTGGAGACCATTTTAGGGCTTGATATCCTTAAACGTATGGAGGGCTGTCCATGCATACGACATATAATTCTTTCAGAAAGCCATTCCTTCTGAAGGTCAGTGAGGTAAGGTAGATGCATTCTTTCCCTCTGGGGCTTGGAGGACAGAGAACGGCATTTGTTCATAGACACAGCTGTTGATTGTTATTGGATGTTGGCATGCACCAAGGTCTCTGAGAAGCAGAGAGCCAGAACCAGAGAGCATTCGCCTTATTCACTATTGTTGTGCTTAATGGACAGAAAATTACAGACAGGAGCTGCCATGTTCTGCCTTTGTCTCTTGCACACAAAGGGACCAGAAGACAATTGGAGTCTTGAACCAAAGAGACAAGAAATCAGAATCCTTTCGAAGGATAAGTCACTCAAACACACCACTAGAAAGCTTGACCACGGTGGAAACTGTATTCATACTTTACTTCTGTTCTATTGTTTGGTCCAAACTTGAGTTTGATACTCCACCTTCTCCTACATCCACTGGCATGTTTTGACATTGTACTGTTGGGTCTAGTGCGTCATTAACATGAGATAATAGCAGGAGCTAGAAGTTTTGTCTGAACGCTAGTAGCTTGTATTCACTAATACTGAGAAGTAATCTGGGGTCAGTAATTTTTTTTCAATACTTTTATTCAGCAAGGAAGTGTTAAATTGATAAAAAGTGATAGTAAAGAAAATATATTATTAGAATATATATTATTAGATTTTTTTTTATTTTGAATAAATGCAGTTCTTTTTTAACCTTTTATTCATCAATATAGATTAGACAGCAAACTGTTTCCCAACACTCATAATAAATCAGAATATTAGAATGATTTCTAAATGATCATGTGATTAGACTGGATGTCACATGTGACACTGAAGGCTGGAGTAATGATGCTGAACTGAAAATTCAGCTTTGCAATCACAGGAATTATTTTTTTTAAAAGTATAGTTCAAATAGAAACTATTATTTTTAGTTGTAATAATATTTCAACCATATTACTGTTTTTTTCTGTATTTTTGATCAAATAAATGCAGGCTTGATGAGCAGAACAGACTTCTTTCAAAAACATTAAAAATAGTAATGTTATAGTAATGTGTATATATATATATATATATATATATATATATTATATCATTATATATATATATGATATGTATATATATATATATATATACAATGTTAATTATTATTATTATTATTATTTTGTTTTTAAGCACATAAACATTTGAATACATTTTAGTGCTCCACTGCTTAAAAGTGCTACACAAATTAAGAGTAATAGCAGTAGTAGTAGTAATATATTATTTATTATTTATGGACATACTTATTTATTATTATTATTATTATTATTTATTCTATTATTTTCATTTTAATTCGTTTTTTTTCTGTATATATATATATATATATATATATATATATTTATTAGGGCTGTCAAATGGTTAATCACGATTAATCACATCCAAAATAAAAGTTTTGTTTTACATAATAATGTGTGTATAATGTGTATATTTATTATGTATATATAAATACACACACATGCATGTATATATATTAAGAAGAATATGTTATGTTTATATATAAAATATTTTATATATAATCATAAAAATATAAGAATAACATATATAATATATAAATGTATACTACATGTAAATATTTTCTAATATATAATTTAATGTGTGTGTATTTATATATACATAATAAATTTACCCTGTACACATACATATATTATGTAAACAAACTTTTATTTTAGATGTGATTAACTCTCGTGATTACATCATTTGACAGCCCTATTATATATATAATATAATATATCATATATATATATATATATATATATATATATATATATATATATATATATTTCTTCATAAATCTGAACATTCTTAGAGACCAAAATAGAGATTAAAGGGTTTGTTTTCGGTTGCCATTCTGCATTCTATAAATTATGCCCTGTTTTGACAGTGCTTTCACACTAAACAAGAGCTTAAACAATACAGTTTTGCTCATAGTAAGCAACTGAAATGTTGCATTTCCCCAACGTCTTGCCCCGTTTACCCCTTCAACCCTCGAACACCAGCCCTTCCCCTGAGATGGACTGTTGTTTACAATGTATGAGTGAAATAATATTTCTGAGCTTTACTGCGGTCTCCCTCTGGAAGGCACCATTACAACAGTAACAGAGGATTAATTAGAGCTTGTCCCGATAGAGACATTTGAGGCTCCAGTCCTGGTCAAAGGGGAAGCATTAGCTAGTCAGCACGAAGGTAGTTCTGATAAAGCGCATCCCAGGTAATTAATAGGCCTGAGGTGAGGGTAAGTGTGTTATTTATTGGGGTTGGCCTTAAGACATTTTATAGCTTCAGTGAAGGAGGTTTCATTTAGTGTTCCTCAGTGTAGTGAGGTTTCAGAGCAAATATATCTAACACACAGTGTGCAGCACCCAAGCTGCCAGTAGAGGGAGTGAAGAAAAGTGCATCCATCCTACATGGAAATTAAATCCTTATTATCTGGACACTAATCTTTGCTCACTGTGTTATGATAACATCCTCTGAGAACTTGATGCAAATATTCCGCATATGTAATGTAATGAATTATTAATGTAGCATATAGCGCCCTGTGATTGGACAGAATCAAAAGAGTCGGTCAGACATTTTTTAATTAATTAAGAAGTGTGTTATGCTCACTAAGGCTCTTTCAGTTATTAATATACAATTAGATTATAGAAGTATATATATATATATATAGTAAATAATACGATATATATGAATTTTTGCAATCAAAAAAAAAAAAAATTTAATAATAAAGGGCAATACATATATAAAAAAAAAACAAAAGTAATTAAGAAGTGTGTTATGCTCACTAAGGCTCCATTTTTTAATTAATTAAGAAGTGTGTTATGCTCACTAAGGCTCTTTTTTTAATCAAAAATACAGTAAAATAATTAATTTTATTAACATTACTCCAGTTTTCATGATCCTTCATCATTCTAATATGCTGATTTGATACTCAAGAAACGTTTTTAATTATTTTCAATGTTGAAAACAGTTGTGCTGCTTAATATTTATGTGGAAACTTGTGATACAGTTTTCCTCTTTGATTAATAAAAAGTTCAAACAGCATTTATTTGAATAAATATTTTGTGTCATTGTAAATGTCTTTACTGTCAATTTTGCTCAATTTAATCCGTTATTAAGGGGTCATATGATGCGATTTCAATTTTTCCTTTCTCTTTGGAGTGTTACAAGCTCTTGGTGCATGAAGAAGATCTGTAAAGTTGCAAAGACTAAAGTCTCAAATCCAAAGAGATATTCTTTATCAAAGTTAAGACTCTGCCACGCCCCCCTAAAATGGCTTGTTCTAACACGCCCCCACATGTCTACGTCAGTATGTGGAAATATCTGCGTAATGCCGCCTAAATGTTCAAGCAAAGAAATAAGGCGTGGTTTCAGTAACCGCAGTTAGTGTAGAAGCAGCCATGTCAGGGAGATGCTGTATGTATCTAGGCGAAAGCAAAAGCCCTTTATTTGGCCTTCGGAAAGTAGATGCATTTAGGAATCTTTAAGATTACTTACAACAGAACAGCAACGCATTTTATGGATGACCATTTCGTGAACCTAGGAGAGGAGGTAATTCAGGAGGTAACTTTGCTACGACAATCTGGCGCTTCTGAATCAGCTACTGTAAGTACGTTTTGTTATTAAATTATTTGCTATTGATTGTTCAAATGCGGAGTTTTGCGCGTCGTGTGTGTGTGTGTGAGAGAGAGAAACAGGGTCACACAGTGGAGTCAGCTGTCTTAACCGTCCGTGGCTTGTGTACTGCAAAGACATACGAGCATCATCACTGTGTCTGTCATGCAACTCTGTTCCCCTTTTGGGCTTGAACTGATGGTTTAACTAAGGACATTATTAACTGTCTTTACATTTATTTTGAAAGATGAAGCTCACGATTATGGAAAGGGGTGTTTCATTTCCGACGAGTGCTTACGGTGTGCGGCCAATCACAATGCACTGGGTCAGTTGGCCAATCAGAGCAGATTGCACTTGTCAGAAAACGACGCGTTTGAGAGAGGCGGGGCATAGAGGACCTACAATAATGTACAGTATTTGAAAAATAATGTGTTTTTGAACATTAAAGCATGTCAACATATTCTGTTACACCAAATACACAAAATAATGATCTTTAAAAAAGCATCATATGACTCCTTTAACAAAAGTATCTTTTGAAAAGTAAAAAAAATAAATAAAAAATCTTCTTGCCGTTAAAATTTGTAATGGTAGTGTATATTTTTTGTATAATTTTGATACAATTTTAATTACTTCATTATGTCGTCGTTATGTTTTCCCCCCTAAAAAACTTATACTTAAAATAAAAGTTTGTTTGGGAAATTTTTCTAATTGATTAAAAACTATTAACTAACTATTACAAATATTAACACTAATTTGTCATTTAACTAATGTTTATAAGTCAATCCCAAGCTAAATACCTTGCGTATCTTTATCCAGGTATTATAGACTTTCTCCTTGGCAGCAACCAGTTACTTCTTTACCCAAATGACACGCCCACTCGTCTCTTCAGCAGCAGTAACTAGAAGAAAGGAAACAAAGAAAGAACAAAATAGACATGCACCAATTGTTTGCAGCCTATAGGGATGTTCATATTAACTGTTTAACCTTTAACCAAAAGTAAAAAAAAAAACAAAAAAAACTGACCGATAAATACTGTCAGTTTAAATGGTTTAAAAGAATTTCAAGTAAGTTTGCTGCATGGTGAAAGAAAAGTATGCTATAGCCTACATATTTGTTTATCCATGGGGAGAAATCAACCCAGGCCATCATTTTAATAAAAGTAGCATGATTCTGTGGGAAAAAACGCAGACTTTGCAACCCTGCATCCAACACAAGCTTGACTGATCACGGGTCGAGAGTAGGATTGATGGCTGACAGTATTTGCTGCTCAGCAGATCCTGAACTCACTGACAAATATCTGATCTTGTAATATTAGATGTGCTCCTTTACACAGAGTGCGTGTGAACGTGAAATCGAAAGTGAAAGTGAACAGCGAGCGTGCATTCAAAAGCAATTTCAGAACCCGCATATTGATAGTGCAAAAATTATAAACAATATAAGAAGTTTGTGGGAGCAGCCACAAAAAATGCGGAATTGGAACATATGTTGCGGGAGCATGCGGTAAAGGTCAGAAATTCAGCGGAAGCAGCATTACAAAACCAAAACCGTTACGCGCAGAGCTCTTGAGACTTTTACACACAGCACGTCAACATTTTAGGCTACTTTTTGTTTAAAAAAAAAAAAAAAAAACTTTTTTTTTTTTTTTTTTTTTTTTGTATTTCTAATGGGTCACAGACACTCATCCATTCTATTTTTATTTAATACTAATTTATTATTCTAATCTTATCAGTTAACGGTTAATGTTCGGATAACAAGTAACGATTGTCGGTCGGGAAAATTAACAGAAATGAACATCCCTAATTTGTACTCTGCCAAAACACTGTATACGCCCTCAGTTTAACAGATAGTGCTTTATTTCCACCTCTACTAGTAGTCTCATACATATAAGAGTACCTGCTGAGTTCAGGGGAAGGCTCACATGACACTGCCTACCCAGTATTCACCCACAGACTGCCAGACATTCCAGCTACAATGTGAGCATTTGGATTTGAAGCCATTTTGAAGTCGCCATGCCTGTAATCTATAAAGGAATATGAGAATATAGTCAGGAGGAGGGAGGATTCTGGGATGATGCGAAACGTTTCCATATGGACAAGAAGGATGAATACCTGGAAAAAAGCCACTAATCTTTGGCTGTGAAGTTGAAGAGTTTTTAACGCTAATAAACGTGCCATTGGCAAAGTGCTCGCCATAAGGAGGGCCGGCTACATCAGACCTGCTTTTCCTCAAGAGGGGGACATAGTGTTGTCACATGTGGTCTTAGCTCCTTGGAACGCACTCAAAGACTCACTATTAGGGTAAGAAACTCACTTCCAAACCCTCTGAAAAACAAAATAACCCTCAAACTCTTGGGGAAGACTGAAGAAACTGAGGCTTCAAAGGAACGACGGCTCCTTTTACAGGGTTGAAAAAAAAAATGAGATAAGAACATTCAACTGTCCAATTCTGTAATGTGTGTAAAGGAAAAGCGCTGTGCATTGTCTCGCCTCCGACATTTGGCATTGTGTCTGATGGGCCCAGGGTGTTTTAGAGTCAGGTTTGTGCTCCCGTCTTTCATAAACAGAGCACTCGATCCGGTCGCAGCACCAGTCCTGCGAGTTTGAGAAATGTCAACATCAGACCCATGGGTTGATTTGCTCTCCACATTCGCTGGCCTTCTGTCTTTCCCCCTGCATATGGCCACAGGATCAGACAGCTCGAGTCGACACATCTCGACACGGAGAGCCTCAAAATGCCATCTTGTAGCGACATTATCCGACAGTATGGGGCAAAATGAGAAATGGGGAGGCAGAGGTAGACCTGCGTTGATCTGGGATATGTCAGCGGTAAAAGCAGCACCGGAGATCCACCTTCTACCCTTTTCTGTCACCGGATTGGGTGCAGCCGAAGGGCTCATCTGCTCCCGGATATCTGCAGCGCATTAAGAGCACAGGAGAAAGAAACTCGGAAATGCTGCCGTGGAGACGAGGATAAAAGTGTAATAATGTGCATGATGATAGGTCCTTTTCACACCGCTCAAACCATATTACTAGACCTGTCCTCAAAGGCGAGAAGGAAAAGGACAGCTGGAGAAAGAGTAAATGACAGGGACCAAAAATAGTGGCTAAAGGAGAAACAGTGGGAAGGACAGAAAGCGAAGGGGGGTCATGCGCGGGTGAGATAGAAGCAGAGCGAGAGAGAGCCAGAATCTTAAAAAAACTGTATAAGGTTTGTCTGAGGAACAAAGGAGATAGAATATCCCTAATCCCTGCAATATTAATGTCTAAAATGTCATTAATAAGCTCAGGATTTTGAGCCTGAGACCACACTAGGATGAAGGTACCTGCCAGGGCTTGTCTGACAGGGCCTTGGCTAATGAATGAATATAAAGCTACTCCAATCAATCACACAGGATTTATCTTTGCCCCGAGTATAGGTGAGGTCTGGTATGGGGTGACCATGACTGTCAAGCATGCTGAAGCAGCAGCCAAGAAACTGTCGTGGCATTAAAATGAGGCTTGTATTAATGGGCGCTTGTGCTTTTCTGCCATGTGGGGGAGCAAGCGCAAGTGTGTGTGTGCCATGATTTCTGGCCATATTTTAATTTTAGTAAATGAAATGACATCACTGGGTCATTAACTACAGGTTTAGTCACTTTACCCTGGGCAAATGGAGGTTGACAAATGTTTAGTTAGTTTTGGTTGTCCAAGTAATGTCATGTGGTGCCAATGTGGAATCAGTCTTGAAGGTTTTTTCATGTAAATAATCTGAATGATTTATGTAAATTGGTGGTTTTATGTGAAACTCGATTTACAGTAAATATATAGTTATAGACTAGGGCTAGATGTCACAGTGGTTTTGTATGTTAGCTTCAAACTCCAAGTTCTTATTAAATTAGGATAATTTTTGTCCTCCAAACTGGAATTCCGATGACACACTGTGTAACTTTTCAGTAAACAAGTGAACACTATACAAAATCACATTAGCATACATTCGGGGTACATTTTCATACATTGATGCCAAAGCAGTCTTTACTTAAGTCTTCAATGTTTCATGATCATTCTTATTATTAACAATGTTGAAAACAGCTGTACTGCTTAATACACACAATAGGGAATAGAAAGGTCAAAAGTACAGCATTTCTTTGAAATAGAAATCTTTTGTAACACTATAAACATCTTTTCTATCACTTTTGATCAAATGAATCCATCCATGCTGAATAAAATAATAATTTCTTTAAAAAAATCCTTCAAATTATATATAAAGGTTAATATTTGTTGGCTAAAACAATGCCATTTTGTTTAGTACTTCTGCAGTTCTACTGTTTTGTGAAATCCTTTTAATGCAACCAAATAAATTTGATTCAGAGTGAAATGGTTCTATAGTAAATAGACTTGGACACACTAAATCTGGCAGCTGCAACCAAAATAGCAATATATACTGTAGGCTATATGTCATTCCTAAAAAGACTACCATTCCCTGTTCTTTAGGCTGTAATAACTGTCTGTGACAACAGCATAGTCACTAATTACTAGGCTAACAGCTAGTTTGGACAGCCTGTGAGAGCTCAGCATGCAAAGTAGTTTTTCTTGTCCAGCAGAAAGGTTACAACGTCCATGTCACTGAGGTCCAACTAATTACATGTATATTTTCACGTACCAAAGTCATTGCTGCAAATTTCTGCTCTCTGCATCTTACTGTAATCTCAGCATGTGGTACTGTCCTCTCAGATGACATTTGTTGCAAGCTGTAATATAAACGCTCATTAGAGAGTTGGCCAGGGACGAAGAAACAAAGAGACGCCCTTGTATCTAGATCAGCGGCAGGCTATATTTTCATGCACTAACCCCAATCATGGGTTTGTGGCAAGTTGAGATTAAATATGCAACATTTAATTCTCAAACATGTGTTTATTTGTTTGTTTGTTTGTTTTTTAACATAATTGCTGTAAAATTAATAAAAACAGGTTTAACTGTGGTCTGTGGCTTTAAAATGGCCTATTAGCCCTGTCTAAAATGGCACCTTTGCTGTTGCCATCCAAGAATTAAGCCTAAATTGGGGTCAATTTGAGTCTGTTAGTCATTCCACTTGAAGGTGCATCATAACATTCACACCACAGGTGTGATATGCAGAATTAGAGTTCCCTGCACCAGCGTGTACACGGTGCCAAATGACTTGTTCAAACAGACTACTTCACCTCATCAAAGCACTGCCTTCATATCCACTGGGCAGGCATGTCCAAATAAGCTGTGAAAATATTTATAGCCTCTCACTGACTATCCTCTCATTAGCGAGCACTTTTCTCCTCATGCTGCCAGTTGCCAAAAAAACGGAGAGTGAAATTTATTTTGAATATCCAAAAGGAGATAATCAGCTTGTGTGCCAGCAGTGTGTGGCTCTGTTAGGCATGTGCATGGCATGGCGACTAAGGGTGTATGTCGCTCATGGGTTTCAATGTTACCTGAGATGTTTTTCTTTTATTCAAAAGTGGGCCGGGTGGTTTGGCAAGACACACTGATGTGTCTGAAATGATAACATGTTTTTAATACATTCACATATGTCATATGTTGTACAGTATATCTGATCTTTGAATATACATATGTCATATTTAGTTAGTATGAATATTTTTCAGACTATATTGAATGCAATATATACGTGTGTGTGTGTCTGTATACAGTGGGTACAGTGGGTATAAAAAAAAAATCACCCCCCTTTAAAATAATCACATTTTGTTGCTTTGCGGCCTGAAATGAAGATGGACACAGTATTTGTATTTACTCAGTGAAACTTATAACATCAAAGTGAAAGATATAAAAAGCATTCTGTTGTTCTTAAAATTAAGCTAATAATAATCAATATATGTTAAGAATCAAATATTTAATGAATATTTAAGAATATATATATTTAAATTAAATATTCTGTATTTTAATTTTCAATTTTATGTATTTAAATTATTTTGTACGAGTCTTCTTTTAAAAATATTTTAATAATCTTTCCGACCCCAAGCTTTTGAATGGAAGTTTATGTATATATTAACTTTAATTGCTTTTAAAAAAAAATCTTAATTTTTTCATAATTAAATTGCAAATGCCTATATGTCAATATATCAAATGAGACCTGTCAGCAATTGGTATGCATCAATAAATTTTTTACTATGTCACTGTCAGAGTTAATATCTAAACTTGCAAGAATACACTCAATAACTTTTGTTGCCGATATGGCCTTGCTGTCAAATAGACAAACCAAACAACAAAAAAAAAAAAAATGTAGTTGATTGTGCTGATGGTTAGTAGTGACCAGACCAAAGTCAACTCATAGGGGCTAATTGTTTAGCACCATTTAGTTTACAGGTTATATTTTGGAGGGGTTATGGCTGCTTGTGTACCAGGTGGTTGACGTTCAGGATCACTGGAGGACGAAGCTCTGGAGCAAGACATTTACAGTGGACATTGATAGACACAGATAAGGGCTCGGAGGGACAGAGCTTTACCGAACACTGGACCCTGACCTTCCCTTTCCAACAACAAAGAGTGCTGTTTCCAGTGGGATTCAATCAAATGTGTGTCCTAACAATGCTGATGCCATGGGGTTTGTAAAAGCAATTCAGCCATGCTTAAAGTGTTGCAGGATTCATAGCCTTGTTTGACAGATTATCTAATCTTATGCTTTGCTATGGAAAACTGTCCATTTTCAAATAAAAGGAAATGTACAAAACACCTTATTGAATACTGTGAACTTGTTACTTGAAATAAAATAAACTATGGAAGTTTATTTCTGGGAAAGGATAAAAATAAAAAAGGTAATTGTGACTTTTTGTCTCACAATTCTGACTCAACAAAAAAAAAGTGAGAGAAATAACCACAAAATTGTGAGATATAAACTTGCAACAGTGAGAAAAAAGAATTATGAAAGTGGCATTTACCTTTATATAAAAACAAACTTAATTGAAAATTCAGAATTCTGAGAAAAAAAATAAAAGTCTGAAGATGGGCTTCCATAATAAAAGTTAATAATACAATAAATAATAATAATCATATATTTTTGTTCACCATGAGGAGAACAGCTCACACATAATGAAGTTTTTTGAAAATCTAAAAATGCAGAAAGTTTTGTATGAGGGGTAGGTATAGGTATTATATCTATGGAATATCCCCATTAAACTCTGAAACCTGTGTGTAAGTGTGTGTGTGTGTGTGTGTGTGTGTGTGTGTGTGTGTGTGTGTGTGTGTGTGTGTGTGTGTGTGTTATCAAATGAGACCTAATACTTTCTTTAAGAACTCATGGGTGTACATCCAACACAAGATTACTTATGGACAACCCCTAAAATTGAGGACCATAGTTAATTTTGTGGATGAAACAGCAGGACTGTCTGAAGCTATTTGAAAAACATAAAAAAAAACATGGTGCGAGTACTAGTTGCGGACTGGCATTGCACCACAAAGTCATTCGGTGTTCCCTTGAAGCACCTCTGAAACTGAGTTTGAAAATGGCATCTGGCTACCCTCAGTGTGTTCCACTTCTCCTGCTGATCTCTGGAGAGGAAGAGGCAGATCTGCTGACTCCACACTCATGGGTCGACCAAAGAAGGCAGCTCTGAGACTTTGCTCCCTGGATCCTGTAGTGACGGGCTTGGCAGGCCACAGACATAATGAGCTCCAGACCAGGGAGAGTGCAGCATTATCACCCTGGAATTTAGTAGTCGGGTTAGGCGGGAGGGATTGAGCCCAGTCTGACCCAACTCGGCTGTGGGAGGCCTGGGCATGTCACGCACTACCGGCTCAGAGTTTCTGGAACTTTCTCCACACAAGCCCAGAATCTTCCCTGCTGTCATGTATGGAGGTTACATCCCAAGAGAACACTTTCACATTTGCTTGAGTGCGAGAAAGAAAATGCCACACTGCATGATTTGATTATTTATTATCTTGAGAAAATTGCTAACGATCGCTTCTGAACATGCATCGCAATTAAGGATTTCTGCCTGGACTAAATTCAGAGAGATGTTTATTGTTGAGTGTGCTGCGAGGAATGCCTTACGAGCGGGAATCAAGAACCTGGTCATTACGCATTCTGCTGGTGGTATGTGTCATGGGTGGCATGTTGGGAAATAAACTAATCATGTATTTGCATCTGTTAGTATCAGAAGAAGAAAGTCTACTACTTTGTCTATTTTTACTACATTAGTGTCAGATGTAATCTATGTAATCTTTACCACCATAATATCTCTCAATGTCTGCCTCTCACGCTCTGAAATGTGTTATAATTTGAAAAGGCTAGGTGTTTTTAAATAGTATTCTGGATCAGACAAGTAGAGCTGTACATACAATTGCATGTTTATCCTCTTTCACATCGAAATCATCCACAGCCACAGATGTGCAGTGTATGAATCGCCAAGGACAAACGGTTTTATGTAAACATTTTCTGTACTGTTCTACTGAAAAAAAAAATCATGGATGGCCTGAGGGTGAGTAAATTAACGGCAAATTTTTATTGGTGGGAGAACTATCCCTTTATGTTACAACAACAAACTTATTTCTATTGAACTTTATATGATACAGATTGCGCCAAAACAGCTACATAAACATGAAAAATAGCAGAATCAATTATGGAAAACTCAACTAGTAAGACAATTCAGATTCAGCTGTAAAAGCAGTTCTAAAAGACACTAGTGTCATTATTGAGGTTAAGTCAGTTTTGTGTTACTTCAGTTTAGATCAGGGGTCTCCAACCCTGTTCCTGGAGAGCTACTGTCCTGCATATTTCAGCTCCAATCCCAATCAAACACACCTGAACCAGCTTCAATCAAGGTGTTCAGGGCTACTTGATAATTACAGACAGGTGTGTTGGAGCAGGGTTGGAACTGAAGTCTGCTGGATGGTAGCTCTCCAGAAGCAGGGATGGAGATCCCTGGTTTAGATGAATAACACTGTGAAGTTCAGTGTTAATTTGAAAAGACTTTAATTCTACAGTTCTACAAAAGGCAGCATTGATGTTATGCTGCAAGATGGAATTCAGCTGCACTATACAGAAGACAACAGAGCCATAAGCCAGCTTAATGAAGTTCGAGTTTTTTTCTCATCCAGTGGTGTCAGTCAGTGCAGTCATATCAATACATTTCTCAAAGTAAAGTGTCTTTCAGACCCAAAATAAGCAAACCATAATGCAACAGTGACAAGGATCCCGAACTCATTCAGGTGATGGAAACAAAAGGGGGAAAAAAACCCTTCCAGGTTCAGTCGGGGGACCATATTAATCACAAATTCAGTATGAAGAAACTCAATTCCAAAAAAAAACACTAAAAACCACCAAAATCAAAAAAACCTAAAAAAAAAAAAAACCCCAAAACTAACTAACTAAAATCCAACCCAAACCTCCTCCTGGGGACCTTCTGAAAGTGGTACATAAATTCTAGCTAAAAATACAAAATATTATCATTTAAGGGTATGGTTTGATCCTTGGTTGGCCTACAGTGATTATTATCAGTTAAATTTAAGAATAACAAAGTCAGTGGGAAGTCCCCGTAGTAAGGTTAACCGAGATATGACAGCGATACACTTCCTTTATGTTTCTTGCCATGCTTGAGGCTTTTCACTTAATCAAGAATCAGTTAAAAAGTGAATGGATCAATTAAGCAATTTATATGGCTAATCTTTGGCAGTTCCAGCATTTTGAGGTAGCCAACAAAGTGATTGCAAACATTGTTAATGCATCCAAAAAAACTAAAGAGGGTTGTTCTGCCGCTCCTCCCGACTGATTTAGAATAATTTTAGTCTAATTTTGGAAATGAAAACAAGTCTCTTCTCCAGCTAGCGCTGGCAGTCTACATGAAAGCACTCCACCACCAACTTTCTTCCAATATTTCCTCATTTGAAATCAGCTAAATGGCTATTAGCTGTGCCCCATGCCAATGTTCACACCATAATCACAATGAAAGTGGTAGCTTGGATGAGTTCATTGTGACAGATGTGTGTAAAAGTGCTTGTGTGTGTTGTTTGATGTACAGTGCTGACAGAACTAGACGAGTATATGGCATTCAATGTAAACTTTAACAAATTTTTACAAGTTTGGTGCTTGGTAATAATTTACTTTTTATTATCAATGTTTTAAAACAGTTGTGCAGTTTTTCAGAATCCATTGATAAATATAAAGTTCATATATATATATATATATATATATATATATATATATATATATATATATATATATATATATATATGGACATACACAAAATTGTGTATATAAATAAAGAAAATTTGGATGAAGTGGAATGATGATTTTCAGTGAAAGTTATTATTTTTCAGTCTTCCTTTAACTGCCCTTTTCATTCCAATAAGTGTCAATTAAACTGCCATTTATAAGGTTTAAAAAATTGTTTTAATAATCATTTAAGTCAACTCTCAGCCAGCTTGAGTTAGCTGGTTTATGAGCTGTTCCTATTAAGACTGATGAAGGTAGTGGCCACTTCCTCCGTCATTCCAGCCTAATATGGAGCAGGGCCATAGGCCCAGTCCTGCCTCTCAAGGGACCGGCCTGCTCAAGAGCAACTGAAGTGTGGCCAGGGTCCAGAGCCACACTCCTGCCAGAAGACATTTAACAAGCTGGCAGTTAAAAAGAAAAAAAGTAAGAGCCCTGTTGAGCATGTGGGCAAACATAAAAAGCAATGGATTTAAAAGTTAATTTTTCCAGACGCTATTATAGCTCCTTCGTATTAAAACCTTGTGCCAGTGAAGGTTTCCTTCTCTTTTGTGATTGTGCATGCTTGTTTGTGTATATTTGTGTGTGACCAACAGCACTTTATGGGAAAAAAAAAAACACTCCCCTTTTTCTAATAAAAAACAACACTAAAAACATTCATTTTGTCACTTCCTTGCCATTTCAAAGTGATAACGGCCATAAATGCCTTTCCAAACTCTTTACCGCAGCAGAGACCTCAGCACGGAAATATGGCCCCTGTTTAAAGATAAGGAGGAAAATTACTAAATGAACACATGCTGCTTTGTGATGAGGGCTTCCTCTCCACCAAAACTGTACAAGCACAGGCAAATGAGGAACATCTCTGTTAACAAAAATGAACGATTATGCTGCTTAAGAATAATTTCTGATCTAGTGATACAGGTGCCTTGTATTAGCTATGACAGAAAACTTTTATTTATTTATTTATTTAACATCTGAACTAGTGGTGGCCAAAGGCTGATAAAAAGCCAATACTTATTGGATAGAAATATACTGCCAAACATCAGTTGATGTATCAGCCTTAGTAATGTATTTGTCAATCAGTAATCCTAACCCTATGAGCTCAAATTTATGATAGCTTACACAACAACAACAAGAATAACAATAAAAAGGTACAGTAGCAACAAATAACACTATAGGGCCTTTCGCACCTCAGGAACCTTTTCATAGTACCAGAAGTACCTACAGTATTGTGGAACTACCCACTTTTGGGCGATTTTAATACTGGACTGTCTTTTTCGAGAACCAAATTAGCTCCTACTCTGGAGCAGGGTCTAACCAGCACAACTGGTACTACCCGTGACGTAAGTAGACATTGATTGGCTAAACGCGTACGAAAATGTCCTCACCCACCATGATTTAAAACGCAGTGTAACATACTGTAAACATTGTCAACTTATTTCGCAAGTATGACAAACAGCGATAAATATACGGACATTGAAGTGCAGGCACTTGTAGCAAATGTAGCACTGCCAGTTGTCGTTGGAGATTCTTAGTCCTCCTTTCCATTCTTTTATTCGCTTTACGTATTTGTCGACATTCCATGTCCATTATTGTGAAACCCGCGAGACACAACAAAAACACAGCTCCGATCACAGCGTCCTCCATCTTCATGTTGTTAACGTTATTCTTCTTTGTTAACATTGTTGAACGTCACGCACAAATGACATCGCTGTCGACCAGCATACATCACGTCCTAGTACACACTGTCAGTGAGAATGCAACCCTTTAAATGGTACTGGGAAATAGTTTGCACAAAATCGTCCCAGTACTTTAGTACTGTACATTTAGTTCCTGGAACTAAAGCGATGCGAAAGGCCCTTATATAATGGATGGATGGATGGCAAGACAGCACTACAATTAAAAACAAACAAATATATTAAAAACAAAAATTTTTGGTAACTAGCTTAAATAAATAAACATAAGTACTAAAATTATTAAAACTAAAACTGAAATAAAAACAAATTAAAGCTAGAAAAAAAAAAAAAAAAAAATAATAAAAAAAAAAGAAAAAAAACAAAATAACAAAATTCACATACTAAAACTTAAAGCTTAATGTAAACCAGTCTAACAACAATAAATATGATAAATCTCAATAATGGTGACATACAATACATCATGCATTATTACAGTATTAAGTCTCCAACTACAACCCACTTACACTTTTATAGTCCTAGTAAATAATTGGATCAAACTCACTCTGATTTTGGCCCCAGCTGCAAAGCATGATGTAACCTAAAACTATTGCACTATAAAACAAAAATATATATATATATATATATATATATATATATATATATATATATATATATATATGGTCCTCACACAGCAGCACATGGTGTGACCCACATCAATATAACTATAAAAAAATAAATTATTAATTACTTTTATTTATTTTTTTTTTTAAATAAAATTATAAACTAAATAATAAAGTGTGATAATACTATGTTATTTTAAATTAAAAAGGGGTATTAAATACACATACAATTATTTTATAGTAACACTTACAAAAAAATGGTAATATTTTTATTCTTTTTATTTTAATTTGAACCTTAATTATTATTTTTAATTTGAATTATTTAAATGTTTATTTTCCAAACTTAAAATCAGCAAGCTTTTATTTTGGCAGGTAGTCGGCAAGTATATATGCTTCCAGGTTTAGCGCTACCGATTGTAGAGTGTTAATTTTATTGCAACGTTATATTGTCCTAAAGTTTATTTCTCACCGTGTACTACTTACATAAACGCTGCATCCATAAGCTATATTATCTGTAGGGGCTGCCATTGTTGTTTCATGGGCTATGTAACATCAGAGCGCGGAACTGGGAGTACATTGATCTAGTACGAGTTCACGGGTGGGAAGTCACGGGTTTTTTCCTGACTGCCATTCCAGTGCACTTTCACAGGTATATAGGTTAGAAAAAACACGAGTTACGGGTTGCCTGGAACACGGCATCAGTGAATGAAATGTCACAGTTTTGCATTGTGCTTTGAAAATGTTAGCGGGTAGCCTAGATTTACATTTACCATTTACAATTAGCTAAAGATCATAAAGATTTATGCTTTAAGTGTGAATAGAAATCTTTCACAGTACAGTTTGTTGCTCTAAAATGGTAACTGTGCATTAACAGCTGTTAACCATGTCGGTACGCAAACACGCTCTGAACTTATTTACACAGCGCATTTCTTATTTTGATCGCCTATGCGGACCTGCGGACCACTTATGTGCACCCCTGTATATATATATTATATATATATATATATATATATATATATATATATAATATATATATAATATATATATAACTCTAAAATAACTGATGCCTAAAACATGCTTTCGCTGTCAGGTCAGATCCACATACTACCTGCATGAATAAATTAATTCCCAGTGAAGTTGACATTGACCCTGAAAACCCCCTGACAACTCGTGCTCTCACTTTTAGCATAACGTATCTTCTGACAAATTCCTGTTGTCTGACAAAAATGGGAGGTGGAATTCTCCTGCAAGCATGGACAGCGACTCTGCAAAAGCAGGAAATAAACTGTTTAGATTTGAGCAGTTTTGAGGAGCAGAGATCCTGTAAACAGCGAATGCTGTCTCACAGCAACCAGCCCATGTGTTAGCACCTTGTTGGGTTGACTGCAGCCTGGCAGACGGAGCTTGTTTTTACAGGGATCAGCACCAAAAGATCCAGGGTGCTTATTTTAACACCTGCCCTGGAGCTCTGTCTGTGCTCAGCCCACACCCCGTCCACCAGCAACCAACACGACCACCACCCCCCCACACACCCCGAGTGGCCCTCTCTCAGCCTGGGCCCCATGCCAAAGACCTCAGAGGTCTGTTCTTGTCATGACAGGCCCACGCAAACCCAACTTCAGTCTCACAGAGAGCCACAATCATCTGATCCCTCAGCAAAATGTATGCCACACAACAACAACAACATAAATCTTCCCCTTATTAAATAAAGAAAGAAGACATAGAGAAAGTTCTTTAATGACTGATCTCCCTGAACTGCACCAAATACTCTGTAAATCCTGTGTTGAGTTACTTCCTGTTGAAACAGGAAGCTAATAGGCCAACAGGCTTATTAATAAGACCAAAGGGTCAACAGTGCTCAAAAGTGTTTTCTGTTCACAAAATAGGTCTACAATGGTTGTGATGTATGTTTTTGATTCACTAAAAGAAGCAAATATGAATACAAATAATTTGTTCTTGAATTGGACTACACTGCTTGTGCTATATATGTTTGAAACACTATTATTTTTTTTTTTATGAATCAGATTGCAATTTTAACGCTGTATGTGTTTGATTCACTAAAAAGAGCTAGCTCATAAGAGTCATTTGATCATAAATCAGACTACATTGTATGTGTTTGATTTACTAAAAAGAACTGGTTCAGTAATTTGTGAATCAGTCTATACTGACTTCACTGTTTGTTTAATTCACTAAAAAGATGCTTTTTTCATAAGAGTAATTTTTTATTGAATTGGTCATCACTGGTCATGCTACTGTTGTGATTCACTAGAAAGAAAAAGAACCTGTTCATAATAGTGATTTTTGTTTGTGAATCAGGACTGCATTGGATGCGCTGTACGTGTTTGATTTGCTACAAAGAACTGGTTCAAAAGAGTTATTTGTTTTTGAATCGGACTTGATTGACTACAAAGAACCAGTTCATAAAACTTATTTGTGAATTGGTCATACTTGTCATCTTGCAGTCGCAGTCTTTTTATTGCATCACTTTCAATACATACTGCAAACTAATAACAAATAAGTACACTGCACAAATACATTTTCACATAGCTACTCAAAATACATTTTTGCTATTAAAAAATATCTGCTAAAAGTGAATTTTTTTTTTTTGAGCATTTAGGAGTACACTAAAGATGGCCTGTAAGTTGACACAACTAAAAGCCACGAAAATCTGTAATTCTGATTTTATAAGAGGCTTCCCGTGGGAGACTATTTCGAGTGACATTGCACCATGAAAGGAATGAATTATTGAACAGTCACAATGTGCGTGTGTGGTCAGCATGCTTTCTCCTCTCTGGTCCAGTGGTCTGATGTATCCCCTAGGCCCAGATGCTCTCAGCAGGAAGAGACTGTCCATTCTGCGAAACTGCACTGATCTGACAAACCTGGGCAGATGTGCCAAGTGCCTCCTGCTTAAGGGTCACATCCTCCTGTAAGCGATGGCCACAGATGGCCCATATTTCACTGTGAGCCTTCCTCCATTCTCTAAGGTTAGGTCTCTCTCCTGAGCGGAGTTGTATGTGACCTCTCCAGAGAGCGAGGGGACTGGGGACTTCATTCAGCCAATTGGCAGACGACTGCCACCACAGTATAATCTTTTTCTTTTTATTTTCTTCCCTGAAGATCAGTCTTCTGAATTATGTGCTTAATTTTGTCTTGAGGAAAATAAAACTCCAAATAAATCAGATTTTGCAACCGTGTGAAATTTAGGCCAAGAGAAAATTAATCAGTTTTGGAGTCTGTCATCAGATACAAAATCTCAAATGTCATGAGCTGTTCTAAAATGTTTTTTTTCCTTGCGTTTTTATCTGTTTTATGTTCACGATCTTACATTCTGTTTTCACTCTGTTTTCCATCCATCCACCCATTTTCAATATAAGTTGTTACATAAGGACTTTATATGTGCAAAAAAACTGTGTGGTGGTATTAAAATGTGAAGTTTTTTCTGCAGCAGAGTATGGGCTGAAGTGATTTAAGGGGAATTACAATTCACGCTGTTCATCAATTCAAAATATAGCAAACACAATATCCCCCTCTAAAACACTGACCTCAAAACACAAAGTTCCCTCAGGGATTCGCTGAAGATGCATTACCAAGCCCCAACTGTAAATAAGTTTTTAATGGACATTTATATTGCGCTGCTATGCTCGCCTTGAACTACACCCATTTTCCCAACGTTGATAAATTCTGATGTTTGTCTCACTTCTCAGAAATTTTGCAAGCTAAACGTAAAGAGAATCCAGATAGTATTTTGTAAGCAAAAAAAATATTTTTGAACAAATGATGCTCCACATGTCATCTGTATATTTACGATGACTCGAAGAACATGGGTGTGTGGGTCTAATTAAAAATGTGAGCGGGGTTAGCAGCCTGCTGCTTTCCTCCAAGTCTCTTGTTGCCAGCTCTTGGCAGCTCTGCTGTCAGAGAGCCAGCTGTTTAGGGTCCTGCCCTGAATTATTGCCAGCCCGCAGTGCATTGTGGGACATCTGGTCCGAGCAATGCTTTTGTCATCTTTTGTCAATACAACGCTTAAGTTCTTAAGTCAGAACATTACAAGAAAGTGCTTCCATTTTATGAGAGATTTCTAATTATGGAGATCATGGATTGCACCCTGCTTCATAAATTCTGAACATTTTCTAGCATTATACATTGATTATGAAAGCTAACAAACATGGTAATTTCATACATTATTGCATGTGGGTCTTTTATAGTATCCAGAAATGTATGTAAATGGTGTGTGGGTGCTGACGTACTTTCAAGTCAAAGAAAGAAAGAAGATCAAGAGAAAGACAACTCGATTATACAGTATTTAAATGAAAGGCAATTAAACATTATTTTCCCTCAATGACAAACAATTCTAACAAATAGATGGTAAAACACACCATTGCCACATTTTGTTCTCATGGCTTAACCATGAGATGGGTGGACAGCCATTTTCAGGTCTCTCCAGAGATGCTTTGCTGGTACACACATTGGGTTTAAAAGTCAGGGTAAGTAATCTGGGCTGGGCCATTCAAGAACAGTCACAGCGTTATGTTGTGAATATATATAATATTATCACACTCCCCCCGGAAGTATTCCCCCCCCCCCCTAATTTTTTTCATTCGTTATTTTAGCTGTGTGCTTAGGGTCAATTGTCTTGTTTTGAAGGTGAACCTCGGCCACAGAATTGTCGACATGCCATAAAAAAAGCCCCGACTGGTGGAGGTATTCAGCTGCAGTGATGAGGTTGACTTTTCTACAATGCACTTTCTTCCCATCCTCCCACTGCATCTCTGGTTGGAGTCAGCCACAGTGAACTTTTGGTCTGGCTCTTTCAACCTCTTGTTTGTGAAGCCACTTCACCAAGGCTCTTAGGGTCCCCCCGGTAGCCTCAGTTTGGTGGGCCGTTGACGGCTTTCTACAACTTTTTCCCCCATCAGCTCTAAGAAGGGTTCTTCGTCGTCTCAACGTCTTCCAATTTAAGATTATTGGAGGCCACTGTGCTCTTAGGAACCTTAAGTGCAGCAGAAAATTTTTGTAACGTAACCTTGGGCAGATCTGTGACCTTGCCACAATTCTGGTCTCTGAGCTCTTCAGGCAGTTCCTTTGACCTCATGATTCTTATTTGCTCTGACATGTACTGTGAGCTGTGTGACAGGTGTGTGGCTTTCCTAATCAAGTCCAATCAGTATAATCAAAACACAGCTGGACTCAAATGAAGGTGTAGAACCATCTCAAGGATGATCAGAAAAAATGGACAGCACCTGAGTTAAATATATGAGTGTCACAGCAAAGGGTCTGAATACTTAGGACCATGTGATATTTCAGTTTTTCTTTTTTTAAAAATCTGCAAAGATGTCAACAATGCTGTGTTTTTCTGTCAATATGGGGTGCTGTGTGTACATTAATGAGGAAAAAAATAACTTAAATGATTTTAGCAAATGGCTTCAATATAACAAAGAGTGAAACATTTAAGGGGGGTCTGAATAGTTGATTAACTTAATATCAACATATATCAAATTTTTGATTTTAATAATAATGTTTTTTTTCCAATGTTAAACAAATGGAACCTTAATGTTATGTAGTGTTACCACACAATCCAATCTCATGTGAAAACTTTAAATAATTCATATTGTGCAGCTGCAATAAATTGGTACAAAGAGTACCCTCCAGACCTAACTCTAAAACCATAAAGTCTAAAGCTTTACCCCACATAACACCAATAATTACAGTAAATGGTGTAAGATTTTATCAAACTTTGTTGTTGGATAATACCATGGCTGTGCTGATTTTATCTGCACCAAAACCAGTACAAACTACAGTTGTCTATACTAAGAGTAAATTCATACTTGCCAAGGTCTGGTTTCAACACAGGCAAACTTAAGTTGGCATTTAAAATGGGCTCAAAAAAAGACTGAAACAAAGGTTTCTCAGCCATCATTTACTTCTTAAAAATCTACTGCACTGGAGGTCAAATCAAAACAGTGCTCCAATCTTAGGCAACCTTTCACAATTCTTTGCACTAACCTTCCCTGCTCTGTTGAACTGCAGCACATGAACTGTCCTGTGATCAGCGATGAGCTCCTTGTGAGAGAAGGACAATGTCTTCACAACCCCTCCCTGTGTTTATAACTCATTTTTATTGTGAAGTATAATGACCGCCCGTTCACTTTTACAGGACAACTTCAAACACTTCCGTCACTCTGTTAACCCTTTCCAAGACCATTACATAGCAGCATTGTACATCACAATCCGGACTTCAATTATTCTTTTGAGTCTCAGTTTTGCCGACAAAAAAAGGAGGAACCAGATGGCACAAAACAACGGCAACAAAAATATTCCCCTCACTCATTTATCTAACGTTTCTTCAAGAACCCGCGTGTGTGTTCTCTTTGTTTTTCTCTAGAAACGTGCTTCTTTTTTTGCTGTTGTTTGTGTGTCTTCTGTGAAGCTCGTGGGCCAAAAGCTCATAATCATTTCAAAAGGTCCTTTAAATATATAATAGGCATGCTACAATCTCAGCAAACCAAAGTGTCACCTCTGAGGAGGTAAACATTCCGAGCTGACTCTCGCAATCATGCGACAATCCCTGAAAAACGTCTGTTTCGTGACCTCTGCTTTCAGTATCACCTTTCACAACAACATATGCATGTTACCATCCAGGAATTAAAAAAAAAAAAAAAAGTTATACATTAAACACCAGGTCATCTTTATACGATTATAGGAAATCTTTTCCCCATGCTGTGCTCATACACCAAAACACTTTAACTGCAAATGTAAGGATTTTTTATAATCTCCCCACTATGAATGGCAATTTATATATAATCATTATCACTGCTCAGTAATGAGTTTTAGTTCAAAAATGTTGTTTCACATTCCCAGTTTCAATAATATTTGAGAACATTATTATAAGTCGCAGGTTTACTACTTCATGTAATGTTTCCGATGTAGATTGTGTATGCAAGGAGGATGAGACTATGGTAGTTATGTGACTATTAATTTGGGCGCATAAAACACAAAACAAATGGCAGTGGCTTGAATAAATGAACGGACCAGGCAAAGACTGTCCAATATGAATGTTCAGAAGGTGCTTTGAGCTCCCACATAAAATGTTTAGGTTTAAGTGCAAGACGCGTTATTATCTGCGCGAGTGGGAGCATGTAAAACGCTTTCTGAGAGCCAAAAAGGGACACTGCTTTGGGGAAAATTGACGAAACTCACCCTTGCAACAGTAATATTTCCATAAAATCTTTTAGCATGCGCCTGTGGCTTAAAATACTTGGCCTCAGAAAAGGAAAATTAATTAACCGCACAAATCCAGAGCTGTAGGAATGGGAAAGACGAGAGAGGGCTGATAGACATGACACTTTTCTCCGTTGTTCAGGACCTGGGCCAAATTGATTGTAGCAAAACCGATAAAAAAAGTTAAACGTTTGACTCACCCACAGACCAGAACAACTGCTCGCTGCGGAAACTTTGACAGCCATTGCAAAAATCATTGAACCGAAAACACCATTGCGAAAAAAAACACAAAATCTGTTATGATGATTAATCCCTAAACCGACGTGATCTGAAAAAAAGCGGCATCCAAAAAGGGAGAAGCTTGTGAAGGACATCAGACTTGCCGACGCGTCTGTTATTTAATACAGATGAAGCATGATCGGTTTATCCCCGAGCCCCCCGAGTGAGGGCCAGTGCATGGCTGTGTGATGGAAGATTGCCAGTGCTTATTGTGGCTGTGTGGTTTGTGGGGCCCGCTATATAGAATGTGGAACCTCCTAGAACAGAATGTCAATGCTGTCATCCAGATGTGTTCTTATGACCACTTCTGTGAGCGGCAAGATTAGTCTGAAGTTTTATAGGGACAAGATTGCATCTTAGGACTTGGGAAACTGATTTGCTTTCTTTTTGACCACTGTATAACGGGTCCAAGATGTGGAATTTTCACGAAAATGTCCTAATATGATCACTGAAAAAAGTGTTGAGTGTGAATTGGAGAGTAAAAAACTTAGTGATTGAACTTGATTGTTTCTTTTTTTTTCTTCGTACTCATTCACAAAGCGGTTAAAGCGGTTATTATTTTTTATTATAGGTTAGAATTCTTATATATTGAATTTTTAATTCATCATCCCTAAACTTCATGTTTTCTATTGTGAAAAGTATTACAGTAGATATGGTTGTTATTAAATGTGTAACTAAGGAGCCTATACGAAAAGGTGCATCAAATGGCTTTTGCATCAAATGTTTAACACAGTTGTCAGCTGGAGGATGTACCAATTTTAAATAAATCTATACCAATAAATCTGAAATTATTTAGGGTATTCAGGGATATTTATTTATTAAAGATATATTTTTATCAAATTTATATATCAAATATAAGGCAATTTCCAAATATTTTGGACACCCTGACCGGAACCCATATTTGTTTTTAATATTTAAATAATAAATACCCTACATTTTACTACAATTCTTATTATATTATTATATTATATTATGTTTATTTAAACAATAATAATTCAAATTTCACTAAGGATGGGTTTGGTCTTTAATAAAATAATACCCGAATTAATCATAAATTAGTGGTTCATTAATATTAGACCTTAAAAATAATTGTTTGGTCTCTTTCCTTATTTGAAATATATATATATAGTGAAACCCAGTCCACAAAATATGTTACAAAATATAGCGGCCTTAAGATCATTTATATAATTATATATATATTATATATAGATATCTATATAATCTAATATATATATTAATAATCCACTATATATATATGTAAAAGGCCCTCTTTTTGTAAATATGTGTGGAATAGGGTTTACTATAAGTGCCTTGGTCATCCACTACCTAGTTTCTAGACTGTGTGTGGAGTGTGTGTGAGGCACAAGGTTGTACACAGCTTATTCTGACACTGCGAGCGAAACAGCTCCTGCCATCCAACATCAGGAAAGAGATTCCACAGCGAGGTTTTAATTATGTCGTGACTTACACCTTGCTCAAAGTCTCAGTGATCTTTATGAAACAACATAAATATGGAGCAATGACAGCTCTGTTCTGCACCCCCACAAATGACACGCCGGGGTGTCTACGGAACACCTCCCAGTAGCTTGAAGAGGGAACCCATCTCCCTGTCACGGCCCGACTACTCGCACCCATATAAACACACTACTCAGGTGCAGTTTTTCCAAACAAATAAAATCTGAAAGTTTGTTCAGATATGGCAGAAGAACTGTGCATGTGTGCACATGCATGCTTTGTATATAGTATCTATAAGTTCCATTTAAAGGATGCCCTTTATGATGCAGATGGTGTCTTAGGCCAACACAGTGGCGCCCATATCTTATGATTGCATGTCATTAAAACGTGTGACCACGCTGCATAATACTAAAGGAAAATTGTGTAGTTATGTTAATGTCCCTTTTAGCACCCAGGTTTCAACAACAAGGTGACTATATTTCTCAGAACTCTCCTAAAATGCTCATTTTCTCCTTTAAGCAGACCCCCCCATTAGCCACAGCTTATAAAATTTCACACAATTGCTTAATTTCCCAATTAATTAAACAACCTTGTATGTGTTACCCACCACATGAGAGAGGTGGTTTTTTCAAATGGTGGACAGCATGAAACGACTGCGCATATTCACATTGGCTCGTCCGCAGTCCGCCCGTGCTATATGCAGGCTAGCATCCTGTTTTTCAAGGCCAATGTTCTCGACTTCAGCTGTTCTGCAGCCGCCTGGTGTTTTTTAGAGCCGTATTGAGGTGAACGCACCCCCACTGCATGCGCACGCAACGAACGGGTCTTTTCTTGAGAGTCAGTGAGGAAAAGATCAGATTTATCTGGCATCCTCCATGGCCACTTTTTAAAAGCAGGGTTATTAAATACAATTAAAAAAGGCGTACTCCTGTCAGCCGGGATTCCATAATATGGAAACCAATGTGCAGCACAACACGCACAAATGAGTGTTGTTTTAAGTGTGTTTAAACAAGGAGCGTGACGAAAAGATGGGTTGAAGATCTGAACGGTCAGCCCACATCTGTTAGGAAAGCTAAAACCTCTGAAAAGTGTTTGCAAAAAAAAAATAAAAAAAATAATAAAATAATTAAAAAAAAAAAAAAAAAAATAACAAACTAGTTTCCAGGTGTGGGCCGTACCCTTCGCAGATTGGATTTGGCCTGTAATTTGCGGCGTAAAAACATCACAAATATGGGCAGGTTTGTTTGTTTGTTTACTGTGGCACTATTTCCCACTTTTTTATGGAAGGAGGGGAAATATGAGGCAGAGAAGGAAGAAGAGGATTAGCTCATGTTATGTGATGAGTAAATTAGGTCGTACTCTGTGAAGCTCTGGCTAACTGACGCCACCTGCTTGTGTGGTTTTGTGTGATGCATTTGGGAGGCTGTGACTGACTCAAACTGCCATAAAAAGGTAAACGTTATGGAAGATGAGCTACGTTAGTGAGATTTAATGACAGCCACGGTGCAGCAATTCTTAAAATAACATGATTGTAAAAATTATGGAACGTGTCATCATCTTCTTTGGTGCCGTGCAGTGTGGAATAAGAAGAAAGTTTTCTAAATCTAACTGCATTCTCCCACATATATATATGTGTGTGTGTGTGTATGTATGTATGTGGGTATGTAATGTATGGTGTAGTTTGTATTTATGTGTATGTAATATATATATATGTATATGTATAAATATATATATCATGTTCAATATATAGATATAATGTATATATATATATAAAATCTGTGGCAAAAGTTTGATGAAGTAGTTCAATATGAAAGGTAAAAGGGTAATTTAAATGAAAAAATGATCAAAAAACTTAATGTATAACACTTGTGCATAAAATTAACAGATCTACAGGTCAAAAAATAAAAATTATTTCATCAAAGCAGCGCAGTGAGAACATTTTCAATGCACAAAACTGAAATAGTTGATGGGTTATGCCTTGGCTAAGCAAGCTCATGCACGGGATTCATTCACAGGTATTAATTTTCAATAAAAGGTACATTAACTTTGTATCCAGGTGTTCTGTTGCTGGTTCTGGGCGTTGCGTGGTTGTGTAAGCACTTCGGACTGGAAGTTGTTGGCCTGTTCTCTGAGTAGTTCCTCTATGTCCGGAATAATTATCTGATACTGGCGGAGTAAAGGAATGTGTGATTTGGCAAGCGCTTGAACCATAATTGACAGAGATGTCCGACACAAAAGAAATGGGTTAATTACTAATTATGTACAGAGAACAGGCACCCAGGACCACGCAAATGATGGTGCTGGAAGGCGAATGGAGATGTCCGCTCCCAAAATGCATTGTATCTTGTAATAAATAAATAGATTGCTAATATAGATTTTAAAGTACATTTACATAAAAATATTTTGAAAATAGATTGCTAAAATAAAAAAAAAAAAACAAAAAAAAAAAAAAAAATAAAAGAAAACTGTTCTGTCACCTCACATGAGGGAGAACATGGCCCAGTCTCTGGAAGCCTGACCCCAATCCCCAGGGGTTTGTCCTTTTGAACAGTCCCTGAACTCTAAACATTTAAGTCACTCTCACGCCCCGTTCCTCAATAGATAATTGCTAGCTCGTATTCCAGTATTGGTTCAGAACTCTTTACTCACCTTCTTGTAAAAAAAAAATAAATAAAAAAAAAAAACAATTGGATATACAGTGAGTTGAAACCACCTGCGGGTCCAAATTAAGTGTCCAGCATTCTAGGGGGGGGGGGGGGGGAACTATTTGCAGATATCAGCGGAAAGTGGCAGATGGCGCTTTGCGATTTGAAACGTGATTGTGACTGTTATTCAAAAGCAAGCACTTTTGGGGTTTTGTGCCGCTCGCGGTTTGTTTTCACAATCTTAAAAAATAAATGTGTTGTTTTCTCCCTGTGTGGGCCGATTAAGAGAAAAAGAAACGTGGTGGGGAGGACTTACACTTTAAATTGAGCTCTTGACACGGCACCTGAACAGTTAGGGTTGGTTTTGTCTATTACAAGATCCCCTTTAAAAAGAAGACTGAAATGAGCGGATTTGCGGCCTGGCAGTCTTGCCTGCCTACTCACTTCCATGAGGGCTTCATTCACTTCTATGTAGCTGCGCAGCTCCATGTCCTCAGGGAAACATCCGTTTGCCCCTCAGAGTACACACCTGTCTTCTGCTCCTGGCCACCCCTTGTGCCTTAGACCTGGCTCTATCCATCCCGAGCCTGCTCCCACTGATGTTAAAAAGAAATCTTATTGTCAGCCACATCTCCCATCTCACTTTGTCCTCACCCCGCCGCATTTGCGTGCCTCTCTACAAACTTCCTTGCTCTTCAGCCCTGAGGAGTGAGTCGAGAGAGAGATTCACAGAAGAGAGTGGTGTGCGATGGTGTGTATACGCGAGTTATGCGAGTCCCGGCTTGCGGAGAGCAGCGGGTTGTTGTAGTTGATGTTATGCAACCCTTCTTCCTCGGTCCCTTCCTAGCTCCACCCTGTTCTTACGGTGCTTCCAGACATTTGCTCCTCCTGAGTTTTATAAATGCTACTCAGATCATTTGAAATCTGTTGTTTGCCAATCTCCAACAGTGAGACACGGGGAATGAAGTGCAAGCAGTGGCCCGCTCCGGAAGCCGTGACGATCTTTGTTTTTCCTTCTTGATGGGGTTTCATTCGTGTGGTACGACGGCATTGGGTGATGTTTTGATTTGGAGTGCGGAGGTACGCGTTGGGTGGCAGCGGCTGTTGGCTGTCAGTCGGTCTTTCTAACATGGGTTCGGGACGGATGAGCATTCGGTGTTGGCGTAATCGGACTTTCCTGGGATTATCCTTACTAAGTATCTGCATCCCCAGTCGGTATCCACCAGCAGGACAGCAGCGCTGTTGCGACGAGCCACCGACTTACACACACATCTTCAAGAGTGAGTCCCCTACAGCACTTTGGCGCATTGGACTGCAAGTTTGCCTGACATTATTTAGCTAGGCCCGATCTCCGCGAGTTTGCATTGCCTTCATTATCACACTCGCTGTCTTTTTCATGAGGTCAATGGTATATGGGCTGAGTTCCCTTGCACAGGAAACAGAAATTAGTCTGTTAAATGGGTTGTAAGTGAAACGCTCAGGAGTGGGAAAAAAGATGGAATAAATGAAAGTGATTTCCATTTCGGCAGGAATCACCGATTTATGTGTCCTAAAAATTGGTCAGATCTGTTTGCACCTTCAGCGCGAGATTGTTGCTTGCTGTCATCATCTACCCACCCTTACATACCACAAACCCCATATGATTTTTTCCCACCCTGTGGAAACACTAAGGAGGTATCAAAAGCTACAAAAAAGTACTTTCCAATAATAAAAATTAATAAATAAAAACAAAAAAATAGCATGGTGATACACTGTGCTATAATAGTTCCAATACTACATAAATGTCAAATATAAATATAAATGAATGAATAAATAGACTATTATTGGTAATAAAGAAAACCCCCCCCCCATAATTAAGTATTGAAATCAGAATCTAAACCTGGATCCACTTAAAGCATTTAACTGGGACAATTATGCTCCTTAAAAAAAAATCATAATAATACTAAAAAAATGCTGGCTATCCCTTCTCTGTAACCGGTAGTTAGAAAAGAAGGATTGGTTGAACAAATCACTCTTTCTGCGTGCCCTTCAGTGTTTGGGCAACCAAACTAAATTTGCAGACTACTATCCGCTTTTAGTCTTGTGACCTGCGAAGATAAACAGGGGATGTGATGGGGGCGGTTAAACAGAGTGACAGAGAAGATTTTAATCTGCTAATCCGCGCACCAAATTCAAAGTTTCACAATCTCCCTTATCGCTGTGGCTTTTCCAGAGAGAGAGAGAGAGGAGAGAGAGGGATAGATAAGAGTTTATGCTCAGAAGGATTGATTTATCTGCTAAATAAACAATAGAAGCTATGTCTAGTTAAAACCATGACTAATTTGTCCACGTATTTAGTTTTGCTAACTTTGAAAAGAAAAAAGAAGTTGAAAGCCAAAACCATAGCATTTCCTTGGATTAATAATCAATAATAATAATAATAATAATCATATAATAATAATAATAATACTAATAATAATAATAATAATAAGTTAATGTGACATGATTACATTCCTGGAAGTGGAGATATCTTTGATTGATCAGTAGTTCCTGTCAGGTCTTCATATGGCCTCCTCATCAATGCTGATGAAATCTTTTTTTTTTTTTGTAGGCAGATTCAAATATTTGTGCATGGGTGCAATAAATAAATTTGCGCCTTTCCTTCTTTTTTTTTTTTCTTTTTTTTTTTTTTTTTTAAGTATTTCCCTTCATGCTTTATATTCTGTCTCTACTCTTTATTTCCAGACCTGCTTAAGTAATTTGACCTGTTAACAGGTTGATTTTCTCGTTTTTGAGCAGTATTATTTTTTTCGCTTGCCAGGAGTATGGCCAAGAATCAGAAACATATCACGTAATCAAATTGGAAATGAAATACAGGTATGCCTGACACAACCAGTGAGGTTTGCGTTTAAAGGATGTGTAAGGAGGAGAGATACTGTCTGTGATACAAAAGCCTATGGCCTAACACGTACATATGCCATTGTAGGTATGGCATTTGAAATTGCCAGAGTTATTTATTTATTTATTTATTTTTGTCTGAGTGATTTTTAAAGACACGCAGACCACAATCATTGTCATATAAAGGAGCAAAAATAATTAAAACACAGTCCAGTAATATCAGGAATGATTTTTTTTTTTTTAAAAACGAGGATATATTAACCTTACCTGACGAGCAATCTACTTCAATCTTCTGACACCCTTACAGTAAAATCTGTAAGACTGTCCTCATGAGCCACCCGCTCCTACTGTCACTGTCGGAACCATATTTTGCTTTCCCATTTCCCTTTGTTTCAGGGCTCAGATTTCTTTTCATTTAGAAATATCAGTTGATCAGAATGTCATCCCTCACGTCTAATTCAAATGCTCCTTCTCTATGCGAAATCATACATAATCTCCACCTTTAATAAATCTGCAAAGGTCTATGCCTTACAAATATTATCTATGTGTTTGTAACCCTAGTTCCCATACACAATACACAATATAAATGTGCATATTTAAAACTGAACAATTGATTTTAATTGCTTGGCTTAATTGTTTGCAAATAATTTTGTTTAAAGTTAGAACCCAAAGTTAACTGAAATTTGTTTGCCCATCTTTTAATTACTAAAAACAAGAAAATAGCTGAACAAAAAAAAAATAATATTAATTCTTATATTCAATATTTTATATATCTATATATATATTTGTTATATATATATGATATATATACTATGGATCGTATATATATAGCATATATACTATATATATATATAGTATACTGCAAAAAAAAAAGCACAATTAGTTTTTATAATATTAGTAGGATATTATAAATAGGGTTTTTGTTTTTCAGCTGTCTTTTAATAGTGAGGAAAGGAAACAGACTACAAGGCGGCACGGGAAAATCCTATACCTTGCCTAATAGGAGGGTTGGGTGGAGGTAAAAAGGTAAAAAAAGAGGGAGAAAGGAAAACAAGGAAAAAAAAAAAAAAAAAGGAAAATGGAAATAAATCTTCATTCCCTGGCCACCCCACAGCCCCGCTGCTCCGATATTTCATCACACTTCAACTCCGTCTCTATAATCGTATGCAAAGTGACTTAACAAGAGGAGGTGGCGCCAAGAAAGAAGCATCAGCGCTCTCGTCACGTGAGAGAGGGAAGCATCGCATAATTAGCAAGATAAAAAAAAGTCCCTTGACGAGATGCCACACTATAGCAGTGACCTTTCATTATCGTCCCACCACCCTGTGTCCACCCACCATGTACCATTGCATTGTGCATGCCTAGTAGTAATGACTATTTACCTGGCCAGGCCTGTGATAAGCAGTCCCCTCTCGGCTGGCCCTTGTGCCGCACCACACCTCGCGCTTCCCTCCCCACTCCACCGGGACCGGGCCCCTTGCGTTTGGTTGCTCTGCGCGCCCTCTCCTCTGCCCACAATCAAATGTTGATCATGAGCTTCCCCACCGCCTCCTCTGCTAGAAATTTTGCAAAGATTACATTTCCACAGGTGCCGTTTCTCTGGGCGTTATCAAAGGAGATCTTTCTTTTGATTGTTTCCTGCTTCTTTTTTTCCCGTACCCTCCCGTTTCCTCTTCTTTTTCTCCTTCCCTTCTGGGGGGGGGTCAGCCCTCTTGGGGGGGCCGTCCTCCCTCTTTGCGCTTTCTTTTTCCTCCTCGGCTCGCTCGGTGTCCTCGGCCTTCCTTCTCCTGTCAGCGTTCCCTGCTGGGGTTGTGTGTTGCGGTTCAGCGTCTGTTGTGCATAACCCTTGTTTTTCAAATGACATACCGGGGATAGATATGCAATATTAAAGAGGGGCCTTATGGTTTTTTGGACATCTTAATTAGTTTGCTTCTCTGTTAACATATTCGCGGCTCACGGGGCAGGGGCTCTGCCACCCAGGGTCTCTGAAGAGCCCAAAATAAAAAAAAAACACCCTGCCATGCTGTTGCATGTTCTTCTCTAATGTAAGCAGTAAATCATTGCAACTAAGTTACTTAAAATGGCATCTCGGTACATCCAGGAGTTTTCACCAGTGTATCTGGTTTGCGAGGTAATGGGTCAGTTTATACGCAATATAGTGTAGTTTTTCCTCTTGAAATCTTAATATAGCCAATTTGAAAATCTCGTACGTATCAGGGAAACATACAACTGGAACAGCCGTTTTGTGACATTGTAAACGATTTAGTATGGCACAGACCCCTAGAGCACTACAAAAAGAATGCATGCACACAATCCCTCCTCACGTTGGGTCTCTCTCCCGTTCACACACATAACACTGTAATATCCCAGCAGACGGGCCAAAATAAAAATAAAAATCAAAATAAAGTATGAATATAACAAGTTCCTCGCGCTATACTCCACAGCATAGCGAGGCCCCCATACCAGACTAATGGCAACCTAAGCCCGATCTCTCAATATACATATTTACAGTAGGGTCCAAAGATTGGAGAAAAAATTAAACAGTGTAGTGAAATATCAATTTTATCATTTTATTAATTGTACGTATAAAATTATTCATTTGAGTGAGAATGTTTTAAAAACCTGATGATCAATGTTTCTACAGCGTGATCTAAAATTTTCCAAAAAACACATTGAGCTTCTGTTGTATGTTACTGTCTTGTTTAGTGACAAATTCAGTTAATATGTTGATTTAATATTTTATATATTTAGATGTTTTAAAACCTTTTTTATTGTAGGTGATTTGTTTTTTATTTAAATGTGCAAAAAAAAAAAAACGTGAGAAAACAAATATATTTTCAATGTGGTCGTCATATACTTTTACGACCGGGCACTGTGTACATCTCCGTGGGTCCCCTTGGTACTTTGCATCCCTAACACATTTCTGCCAGCGAATCTTGTGCACCGCACAATGGCTTATTCCCAAAGGTTCCATGGAAAAAACGCTTGGGCAGTTTTAGTGATTTCAGCCTTGTAGAAAACGAAACAGAGCAGAGCAGAGCAGAACAGCACAGCACAACAGGGAGAGCATGCAGGGTGTGTAATCTGACATCGATCACAGGACGGGATTCTGGATAACTGCTAAGACTGCTGCATCTTCCTCATAGCAATTCTGTCTACAGAGTTTTAGGACTGATCTCATATATCTTGCATCCACGGTTCAAATAACCTGTTTAGTTTTCACGCCTACAGGGTCAAAATAAATGGCCACAGAAACAAACGGATAAATACAGATGTGTGTTACAGAATGTTAGAGCTGAAGAACTGGCATTAAATAGATAGATTTTATATATATATATATATATATAATATATATTTTAGTTATATATATTTATAGATATAGAAATATATAGTCTTCTATGTTGCCTCTCCAGCGGACAGGGTCAAGTAAACTTCAATTTCAGCATTCTCTGAAGACCACCCACCATCTAGATAGGTGGTCGAGGCATCCCTGATAATAATGATCAATTAATCTGATTATTCCCGGTGACGGGGGCCTGATTCCGTCTAATCTGTGTGGCTATAGATCCACTTTTTTATCTACTAATCAGCAGCTCCTTATTCAGTATGCGCCACAGATCAGGGGTAGAAGCTCTAACACTGGGCCGTGTGTTTCAATCAACGCAATAAACCGTTTTTCCTTTAGATCCGGTGGTAGGTAACATGTTTGCGATTGTACGATGTAATACCTCTCAGATCCGTCTGAACTCGTGCCATGTGATGAACTGCAGCACTGAACGGCGAGCAGGGACAGGAGGAAAATAAAAACCAACTGAACTGAATTGGTAAAAAAATGAGTTATCGAGCAGAATGTTCAAGCTGCGTTCTTGTGTTTTCGTGCAAGAAGGACAACCCATACAGTTATAAAATGACATTGTGATGTACATAAGTAATGAACGAACTTTCATCCGCTTTAAAGAAAGATGTGTCGTAAAACAACAATGAAACAAATTAAATTTAAAATACATATATAAATCGATATCACCTAAAGTAATATGCAAAAGCAATAGAAACAAAAGAGATTACATTTTAAAATGGGACCATCATGTAATATTTCTAAGCTTGACTAATCTGAGGTAAATTGGCTGTTCTCGAAAAAGACTACGAGTCTACGAAAGCACTTTACACAGCACATTTTCCACCCATTCGCCCCTTCCTAAGTGTTTCACCTCATTCGCAGAGCCCCTCTTTCATGGCATAAATCGCTTTTTCCGTTATTTTTTCATTTAGCGTCAATGACCTGACAGAATGGTTAGCAATTGATTAAGTGGTTTTTGTAATGGTCTTGGGTCAGCTAGATGGTGCCTAGGCAGCGACTGTCGTGGGGGCAGCTGTATTTTATGACGTCACCCTCAGCCCTGCTCTCTCGCTGGTGCATATCGCTTATAATTTCAAAATCTTTATCCGCTGTTTCATGCTCAATAAATTGAAATTACGGAAGTTGTTGAAGATGCTTAAATTTCCCCCTTTTTGTTCCATTCTGTCTATTTCGTAATTGACAGTAAAGGGAATCTTTTGCTCAGGCAACCATAACATAATCACGCCTAATATGTAAACGCGATAAGCGGAGAAACCTGCTCGCTCGGGTTCAGGGTAAATACAGGAAGTTTTTCCGCATAGCTAATTGGGCATGTCATGTCAGAGGCGTATCGCAGAGAAATGATTTTATATAGTTCACGTAAGCAACGGCGACCCTAGAAAACATCAACGTAACACAAGGTCAAATAACAGAGAGTAATGATATCTCGTTTTTTTCATCAGGACAAAAGCGACTACAGCTTTTCTCCCGTGCTCATATCTAAGGCTGTGCTGCTTTGATGGTCTCTGCTTGTCTTGCCTCTAGAAATGTTGCAAATTTCCAGGCATAAAATATTTCAGCTGGTCATCTGCATGCCACCTAAGCTTTGTCAACGTAATGTTTTGTCAGCTAATCATCTCAGCTTGTAATACTCACCCAGCCTAACATCTGACTGTCCTCCATAACACTTCACTAATTTTTCTGTCCCTCATTCCACTGCACACCATTCCGCTCCTGCAACACAATCTACATGTATTAGTTGATAATGACTTAGCGCTTAAAAGCAAATAGATGTCGAGGGAACCGGCAAGACAGACGCTCTTACCCCTCTCTTTGACTCTAGCAAGATGAATCGAGCCTGGGAGAGCGAAGAAATTCGCTTATCAACATATTTAATGTTTATATATGCGTGTACTGACAAAACTGTGACAGGACTCTTGTTGGCACATCGAAAAACGTCTAGGCTTTGAATTTGTCCTTTCTGGGACGACATTCCCAGAAAAAGTCTTGAAAGAGTTATATGACTTTCACCAAGACCCTCCGTCTTATCATTTTCCTTTATGACCTCATATTGGGAAAATCCCCCCACTTATGTTTTTAATGGGTTTTTCCTTGCTGTGCTTAACATGGTCTAATTGAAATGGCATCTCATAATAACCATATGCCTATTAAAAGACCATTATTGAGGACAGTCCCTAATGGAGCAAAGTACATGCTGGGACGTGTTGAGGAAAACGGTTGGCGATACACTCTTAGTTCTGCCATAATTCGAATGAAGAAATTTGGCGGGTGATTTCTCAATCGGAAGAAATTGAATCTACACATGTACCCCTAATGCCTACTCCAAAGACAAGTAAGAGTAGGAAGGATGGAAATGATATTTATTATCTGGACACATTCCATTACACTTTAAATGAGAGTTGTTGTTTTTGGGTGAAGGAATAGGAAACATACATTGTAATTTGAACTAAACCACTTTTGTATTGGGATGTAAACATAACATATGAATGCAATTTAAAAACAAAGTGAGGGAAAATAGCTCATTCCAACTTCAAAATTGGCTCTTATCGGCTATATCTAGTTGCGTTTAAAATGTGTATTATCACACAATATCATATCTAGTAACCCGTTGTTTTCTGGAATGTTTTTCTTGTGGACAGAAACTGCTCACGACAGAAACATGATTTTAGACCTTCCTGTGTGTTTTCTGAGAGATCAGAGAACAGGAAGACAAAAGAGATTTTAGCCACACTTAAATTGCAATTGCAGTTCCCCCATCGACGCTCCTCTGCCCAGACACCTTTTCATACACGACGATGAACTGACCATTCATATTCCATCTGTTTCAAAAAAGCTCTATCATCTTTGGGGAGGCTGTCAATCTTGAGAAATCATGTGACACGGAAGGGATGGGAGAGGAAGCATGTGGGGGGTGTTTGCGCCGTTACGCCGCTCATGGCGCCTGACTGACTCTTGGGAACTCTACCAAGCATTGAGTGAACAGTTACCTCTCCTATATATTTATAGGCAAAGAGGAGTCCGGAGAGAGCAAAAGAGAGGGAAGGCGGGCTGGGAGGTGCGCTGATGTTGCCGCATGCAGCATGACCGGGAGCCAGGAGAGAGAAGACACCTCTGTCACAGGATTAACTTTCCACTCCCTGGGACCTGGGTGTCAGGAGCGGCCCCTGTGTGCTGCACAGTGCACACACACTCTGGTGACATCAGATACAATACAAACGCTGGCCTATTGTTGGCTGATGAACCACCTGTCAAGAGCTTTCATACTGAGATGTTTTATACTTTATATTTATATGATACAACAACAGTGACCGTCTGTGTTTGGTTTTTATGGACCCTTGTTTATTTGATTTATTCTTTACCCTTTTTATTCATAGTTATAGTAGAGGGGGAAATGTAAAAACATCTCCTTTGAAGATATTTCTTCAACTACATTGACTTTGGGCCCTATGATTTTTTTTTTTCTTAAAAAAAAAAAAAGACATAAAAAAATAACTCTCAGTAGTTTAAAATGTTGTACCACAATGTACAATAAAGTACATACATCCATTTACAGAAGTTTTTATTATTATTGCTTTTTGTTTGTTTTTTCTTCTCATTTTCATTTTACTCAAATGAGAGATTTAATTTTCTCAAATATATTGTGTTTAAATAACATTCTGTAAATGGAAAATGATCATGGTATAAATTTGAATTTAACATTTTGGGAATGAAATACTCAGCTTCTTGGTTTTAGAAAAGCCAAGTTTTAAGAAATTGTTTTACATTTATTCCACTTTGTTTAGATAATCATAGATTGTCATTTGTGATAAATCATATTTTTATGATTTATGAGATTTTCATATTTTAAGAATGAAAATCTGGATCTAAATCAATAAAATCCATGCATAAAAGACATTTTGAAACATAACAAAATAAATTATCATGGAACAAATTCCAGAAAAGAAATTGTATGTGACTTTCAAACAAACAAAATTAATTAATTCATTCATTCATTTTAAAAATTTTACTCAATGTAGCATCTTACTTACAAGTAAAATATGTTGGTTTTACTGTATTCAAAAAAATAAAATAAAAAAATCACCTGGAAACACATAAAAGTGTCTGAGGTTGCAAAAAACGGCCTACTTTTATGATGATATACAAACATCTTTCCTCACATTCGTTTTCACCTCTAACAAAAAATGTTCAAACTAAATTTAAAAGTGAAATGAACTTATCACTGCAGGCTGGCACTTTGATTTTACTTAAATGCAGCAACGCAATTAAACTTATTTATTTATGTATTTTATTTCATTTTTTCAATATGGTTGTTTTGAGATGCCCGCCATCCAACTGTCTGTGGTCTTTCAAGCAGCGGGCCAAAAAATCTCTGGTGTCATTATGGGTCATTTGTCTCCTGCCATTTCTTAGCGTCTCAAATCACTTACCACATCCCATAATAGAAGCTAACACAGGTGTAATTTTGGCCATAAGGCTGGACTTGAGGGATATGTTTTGATTCTTTCTCTCAGGAACAACAGTATCCCCACTCCTAATCACTGACCCTTGAGCCCTGTTTACCAATATGGAGATGATGTATCGAAGGTCTTAACTAAAGTAGCCCAGGAAGTCCAACGGAGCGTGATTCCTAAGCGACCAGTGCAGCTCCTGACGAGATTGTTTTTTTAGTTTTGGGAAGCACCTCACACCACACCCCCTCCTCCTCCTGTTTCGTTCTTTCTCTCCGGCCTGCAGGGCATTAAGATGCCGCATGATTAATGAAGAACACAGAGGTAATTAAACGAGGTGGTGTACAGGCCTCCTTGAGCTTTCAGAGGGACAGAAGGTCCTCTCGGGCCCCTCCCTGCTGCGGGTTGCTATGTGCACTACGGGCTTGATTGGCCTGCTGGCAAAGGGGCAGATTGCAGCGAAGCCTCACCTGTGGCCAGGAAACACCTCCCAAGGGGCCCTTCCCCAGGTTGCTGTGCGTCACGCGGCCTGGTCTAAACACCCCCTGTGGGCAAAGAGGAGGAAAACCACAAGAGAGGGATGCAGGGAGCAGAACAGGGGTCCACTTCCCCAGATTATTGCACCCATGCTGGCCTGTTTTACTCTGGAGCCGTTGATGGACAGCTAGCAGGCAGCAAATTGCCCTTTTATCAGGCTTAACTCTCACAGACCAGCGCACAATAACATGTAACCTAGAATGCGGCGGCAGGAGAGCTGTCATGTACCTGCCGTTTCAATAACAAGTTTTTTTGAACTCGTTGTACAACGAATCACTGCTGCTGTCTTCAATCAATCCGAGGCACCTTGGCATGAACTTCTTCGCCTTTTAGGGATAGTCCACCCAAAACTAACAATTCAGTCATTGTTTACTCACCTTCAAGCTGTTCCAAATCTGTTAAACCTTTCTTTCTTCTGTGGAACACAGTAGAAGATGAATGTTGGTAAAGAGTGGTATGATGCTGGTAACAACTGACTTCCACTGCACACGACAAAAAAAGACAATGGTGTCACTGGGAACTGAAACCTGATTGGTTACCAAATGACTTGTGGGTGAGTAAAATCCCACCCTGACTCGAGTTTAAAATTTTGGGCCCTGGTTGGACTATCTCTTTAAGAAGGGGGATATTGTTACCCAGTTTCAAACATAGAATGGATATGCCAGCATGATATAATTCTATTACTCAAGATATGTACACTCAAGATATGTACATATGGGTATCGCAAGTATCTGATGCAGTATGCTGTAGCACACCGCTAATAAAAGAGAGTGTTCTGTGAGCCCTATTTTGTGGAAAACGGTGGCATTAAAAATGTGGCGATGACAAAATGTTTGCCAAAGTGTACGAAAGTGATAATGGGAAAGTAGGAAAGTAAGCGTGACTAATCGCTTTTGCATGCGCTTGACACTCGCTTCACGGTCCCAAAGGGGCATCTTCTGACGGTGCGAGGGATAGAAAAAGACGAGGGCGATTGGAAATCCAGCGACTCAGGGCTCATGAGGACCGACTGTATTTTGTTTATTTGTTCTGCTGACTGCAGTCTGGAATAATCACTGTATAAAGCTCAGTTCCCACTTGGCTCGGAACGCTCTACCGTCCACACACCACCCCTGAGGGATCTCCAGGGCGATGGAACATTGCACAATCAGGAGGCAGGTACAGCTTTGTCAAGCACTGTGCTGAGGGAATGTGCAGCTATGGAGGCTTGTTTGCCTGACACAGGAGTTCCTCATCATGCCTCTCTCCATCTGCAATGCTTTGCGTCTTGCGTCACTTTGTGCGCCCACAAAATATTTTGGACGTTGTTGCCTTCAGCCCTTGGCAAGAGTGTAAAGAAACGTTGTGCTTTCAAAAAATGAGAGAAAATAAAAAGTTTGCTTAAGACTAATAGTTGATATATGGTGAAAGGACTATAAGGTGCAATGTGTCGTTTTATAATTTCACTTTATCATTCACAAATGTGTATTTCTATAACGGTAAAAATAATACAGTATTTTTATATACTTTTTGTAAGGATTAGATATCGATAGGTTACATTATAGTTATGCCGTAGGGCATACATCTTGTATAAGTCACTGATTTCAACCGATTCACTGAATCAAAAACTATTCATTCACAAACGTACCAACCAGTCACTGAATCATAATTCAACTGATTTGTTTGAATATGCCAAACCATTCAGAATGAAACAGTAATGACTAGGTAGGTCTCAAATAGCAAATTCAAACGGCAGCACCTTATGTTTGGAACTTTGTCCACAGGAGAGAGGCATCATAAGATCATAAATCCAACAGCATGTAGCAAACAATATACTTAACAAAATAAAATCTCTATTCAATTGTGGCCTTCATTTGGACAGTCCCACAAACCACCCATAAATTACCTATGTTCGGAACGATTTCTGTTAACAGAAAACAAAAATAATAATAATCATTGCTATTATGACATGACGTTTTGGTACAAATAATTTTGCATTAATAATTGTTTTACAGTTCAAATTGCTGCTGAAAACTATAATAGGCTGGTAATGGACGGTTCCATTGTGACAACAAGGCCCCGCTATTGGGCCCCATCATAAGGCCTTCATGCAATAATAGTGGCAGAAATGTTCAAAGGAGTTTATCTGTATATAAGAGTTTAATACATAAATTTTATTAACATAAATAAAATATGTGGGAAACCTCTGATTCCACCACTCCATCTTATTTGACACACGCCCAAGAAAAGAAAAAGAAAAAAAAGGAAAAAGGGGGAGCAAAAAAAGAAAAGAAAAGGAAAAAGGGAAAAGAAAAAAAAAGAAACAGGAGAAAGAAAGAAAAGCGATAGTCACAGAAAACTGCAATATGCCCATCTCTGGACAATTTGGCTGGGAGTACCATGGACATGGGAGTAGAAAAAAATGTTCTGATTATGAGGAGAACAGGTGCGGGAGAGCTCACTCCTGGGACCCTCAGTCACTGGGCCCTTCTTTGGGGACTGAATTATGCTGGTGTGCGCAAGTTTGTGGATAAGGGACGGGGATGAGGGGAGGCGAAGAGCTCAGCTCACATTAGAAAGCTTTGGCTTCTGCTAACTCACTTGCCCCAGTGGGAGATAGCTAATCACCACAAAGGGGACCTAAAGTCAGTGAAAGCACGCCGCAGGATCTTGTAGGATGCTATTTTACAGAACCTCTTTCTCTCTATCTCCCTCACTCTTTTCTGCTCCTTCCCATCCATTTGCCGATTTATTCAACATCATTTTCGAGGAGAATTGTGCAAGTGCTTCAAAGAGGCCAATACGTTTAATAAAAATGGCTAACACAATGCATTTTCAGTTTACATTACATTACTTACATTAATCTTACTAGTGTTAACTCTGAAACTGCCTCAAAACTTATTAAGGATGATGATTCATTTCTACATTCTGTTCTAATATAAAAAAAAAATATTTTTGTAAATGATAAATATAAAAAGGAGCATATTAAACCTTGATAAACATATAATACTGATTCTAAAAATGTTTTTGTATGCATTTTCGTTAACTAATGTTAATATAATGTTAATTATTTTTGGCATGTCTAGTTATATCCATAATCTTTGATGTCTTTTGGAGCAGAGGCAAGGAAACTAAAGATGACAACCAAAAAAAAGAGCGTGACCCAGCAAACCTGGGGAGGGCCCTGGGAGGTGTTCCTGTGCCACAGGTGAGGTTTTCGCTGCAATCTGCCCCTTTGCCAGCAGGGCCAATCAACGCCCGTAGTAGTGCACAATAGCAACCCGCAAAAAAAAGGCTGCTGGGTCACCTTATCTCCTCTAATGTTGTTAATTCTGTGGTCAATGGTTATTTTTAGTGACCACAGGAACCCTCATTTATAATTTTGGGGTTTGTTGAGGTTCTGGGCCCAGAAACGTGGTCAACGTGCTGCGGTCGACACACAATTAGTTCAACGCAATAAAAGGCTAGAACTGGTGTTGTTTTCACTTGTGTAAGGGCCTTATCATGACCTGTATCATGACATGCAGAAAATGTAACTGTAATGACATTCCAAAAGAGCAAAAACATACATCAAAAAGGGACTACCTTATTTTTTCAGCTGTACCAGAATGTTGTTCATGTTCTTCTGTTTATTTCTCATGACATCATATATAATTGGATTGTGGCATGGGTGTATCATTGTTTCCTGTCAACCTTAAACTTATGTCGTGTGAACGAGCCATAGTCATTTTCATATCAATTAAAAAGTTAAAGAACTTCCCATTATGAAAGTTTCAACTGGATCTGTATCCAACCAAAAAACGGGAACCACAATTTAAGTTATTAATCTGATATCCATTCAGGCCTTGCTTATTTCCCAATAGGAAGTGAAAACCGTGTATTTTAAGCTAAAATGTTTCTTGTTTTCCCTTCCAAAAAACTCCACCGTGCCAGGTCGTTGTACAGTTTTGTGTTTGACGATTTAATACCCAACAAACAGTTCTCCAACGCCATCAGAACGATCATTTCTCTAAATGAAGGTCCTGTTTCAAGAACATATATTTACAAAATGTTATATGGTGTCTTAAAACAGAGGGCCAGGAGAAAATGAGCAATCTTCATAAAGATCGTCATATAGTGTCTAACCATTCTTCATAAAAGTAACCTGTCCTCCTCACAGGAAACCCACATTTGTATTCCGCAAAAACCTTCTCCTCTGCCCGGTCCAAAGATGTTTTGCTTGTGTTCGCAGAGGTAGAGAGATCACATAAAGGAGTGGATATCAGTCTCTTCCAAACAGCAAGTCTCTTTATCAATTTGCTAAACACACACAGTCTAATACCGGGGGCCTCCTGTGGCTGCAGATATACATATTTAAGAGGATAATTAGACCCACGTGAGGGGGGCACTCCACAGGACAGGAAAGAAGGACGGCAGGCAGCGGCCAGAGAAGAGATCTCCCCTCTCCCACAAGTGCCGGCTGGTACTGGCAAAGCCTCTGCCCACCCCTGGAGCCTCGCAGGTGCTAATCTGATTTATATTGTTCATAAAAGTTTAACTTTTTTTCATCCAAAGGAATGGAAAGGGCATCTTATCTCTCTCCCCCAGTTCTGTTAATTGAGTATATGATTAGAGCCTGCTGTTTGACGCGACAAGGTCCCCTCTTATGTTGCAAACGGAAGGCCAAAGGGCCACAGTTGAGTGAGTGTCACAGTCCACCATAGGTCCCCTTCTCTCACCACGGATGAATGCTTTTAACAACCCATGCTTCCCTTCACTGACCTATATAAACTCATGGAGAGAACGTTAATCTTACATAAATATATATTTTATCAAAAGCAATTTAATATTACAGACTAAAGAATAAGGAGCATGGACCTTAGAAGTGATGGGAAACTTGGAGAAATGCATGACATTATGTGCCATAACAATTGCCTCTTGTCTTAAAAAAACTATTGAAAGCATCACATACACTTTTGTGATTGTTTTGTTTTTTTTATGTTTTTGAAAGTCTCTTATGCTCGTGAAGTCTGCATTTTATTTAAATACAAATTTTAATGAAATATTATTACTATTTAAAATAGCAGTTAGTTTATCTATTTTAATTTATTCATGGGATTGGAAATTTGAATTTTCAGCAGCCATTTCTCCCAGTCTTCATCCTCATCATTAACACTGAAAACCACTGTGCTGTTTAATATTTTTTTGTGAAAAACCTTGATACATTTTTTTCAGGATAATATGAAACAGTATATTTTATTTGTAAAATTGTAAAAGTCTTTACCGTCACTTTTCATCAGTCTAATGAGTCCGTGCTGAATAAAACGAATAATTTTTATTTATTTTATCTTTCTGATGCCAACTTGAACTGAACGGAAGTGTACTGTAAGGTACTCATCAAAAAAAAAAAAAAAAAAAGAAAACCACTCATTAAATGCCTTAAATAAAAACATACAGACTTCAAAAATTGGTGCATGAAACACAAGGGGAAACAACCAGCTAAACTGATCATTTGGGTAGAGGAAAACATCCTGACAACAATATAAGTAAAACAGTCAAACAATGCAATCTAATTAATTTAGCTGGAAAAGTGGGAATGGAAATAAACTACAAAACCCTTTTTGTTATTAGAAAATACCTTTTTGAGCTAAAAATCCATTAATCCAACTCGCATGCTATGCTTGCTGGTTCAATTCTGCACTGAAAAGGTTATTCATAAAAGTTTTTTAAGCTGTCAAAAAAAAGTTCCTAAAAGCTGTAAATTGTTTAGAACACATAGTAATTGAACCAAAGAAACCTGCACTAAAATAAATCCTTGAATAGCTTTTCAGCTTTATTATAACTTTTTACAGAGCACATTGGCATTTGTTAAAGAGGTCAAGAAACAGCAGTTTTACCTGAAATCTCTCCATAAAGGGTAGCAAAACTATCCACCAATGCTTTCGACCTAAATATTCCTGATTTTTCAGTGAATCCTGAAACCAAAAAGAAGAGCTAGTAACACCACTGACAGTCATCTAATCACCATCTGCATCGATTTGTTCACACATGACTGGAAAAGTATCTATTCAAAACAATGAGAGGCATTGTCAAAATATCTGAAAAGTTGTGAAAATCTTTGTCAGTGTTGTTTCAACAATGATACATTTAGATGTAACTTGGACAGTGATCCTCTGTGACAGTTTTATCACTATAACTTCAATTCATGTGAATAGATGTTGACGGTCACAAACATCTGTAAATCACACTCAAATGCGTTTTCCACACAATATTTTTCTCCATTGAAGTATCTGTTCTCACCTTAACAGACTTTCTACCTAGTAGGCACACATACATCACCTATATCATTGTGATCAGCTTTGTGTTTTCAGTTATTTAAACCAAGGCCCTGTTACAAAAATATTAAGCCCTTGCTGTCTTCCCCTATGAGGGCACAATATGATGCACAGACTTTTAGATAGTAATGTGCAGAAAAAATCTGCATCGATGCTGCAACTTCAAAAAGTATACACGTTTAAGCAGCGTCAACTTGAATATGCTTGAATTTTTTTTTAGTCTTTAATAGTTTTGTTGTATCTCTTTATGAACCTAACCCTAAAGAGGATGATACACAAAAAGCTGATAGCTCTAGACTGGTAATGACATCATCATGGCTGGTCTGAGCCAGTGGTCATCTATGGTGTTGATTATTCAAAGTGTTTCAGGCCTCCTTAATAGCATCTTCCTGGGAGATGGCTGACTTTTTCAGAGAACAGAAGAGGGCTTAGAAAAAAAAAAAATCAATAACACATGAGAGTTTATTGATCACTAAAAATGCTCCTCATTAGCCCCCCGAGTGGCCCTCTGCATCTGACTAACAGATGACAAAATGTCACCACTTCACTAAAATTGTCCTGGATTCTACCACACTTTCAGTATCCCAGAGAGGAAAACCTGGAGAAAGAGTAAACTTCCTTCCTGCTAAAAACTTCCTGCTAAAACTGCTAACTTCCCCTTAAAGCACAGGCTATTCATCCCAAAAATAATTCTGCTAAACAGAGCTCCAAACAAAAAAAATCGAGCAAGGAACCATTGGCTCCTATAAGAAAAAATCGTAGGCGCCAAATTATTTTTTTAGGTGCCATAGAATAAACGTGTTTTATTCATTTTATTATTATTATTTATTTATTTATTTTACATTTTAACATTTCAATCAAACTGTCATGTGTTTATGTCTGACCTTTTCTTGACTTTATCAGCATTTTAATCCATCTTGTAGATGACCTGGGAACTAAGGTTCACTTAAAGTGGGGACTAAATGTATTTTCCAACTTGAAATACAGTCACAAAGAATTGTTCATTATCTGTACCAATATCATGGACCATAAGCATCACCTGGCCACTGAGTGTGTAAGTTTGGGCTCATCCTCAATGCATCCTGTAAATGTTGTCATACCTCTTAAAAATAAAGGTGCTTCACGGTTGCCATAGAACAACCTTTTGTTTAAATGGTTTCATAAAGAACTCCTTAACATCTGAAGAACCTTTACGTTTGCACAAAAGGGTTCTTTGTGTCGAAAAGGAAAGAAGGTTCTTTCAGATTATAAAAAGTTGAGAAAGAGATGGTTCTTTAAAGAACCTTTGACTGAGTGTATGTCTTTCACACTTTCAGCCTTTCTTAATAAGTAAAATGCAATTTTATAGGAGGAGTTGAATCATGTAGACAATAGAATAAGAAAAAAATATTAAAATGCAATAGCGCATATAGCAAAATGCTCCTCTTTATAGTTATTTTTCTAGCTGACGGATAAGCTTATTGACACCGAATGGTTATTCTGAGGTAAATGTATATTACATTGCAATGTTTACAAGCTTTACCGTTTTCTGCAGTTTGAAACACTGATATGAGCTTTACATGAGACCATTTCAGTAAGTTGTAGCCTAGTGTAGGCTCTCTTATAAAATAGCCTACCTTTGATGTTAATTCATGTTTATTATGTACTAGGCTAGCTATAGTAGTAAAGAAAAAGATAAAATGGATTCACTTGCAGCTTGAACTGAGGCGCTAAAAATGCGATCATGCCTGCCGCATTAAAGAGCGCTAAAAAAAAAACTGTAGTTTATTGTTTGTATGGTCGTTATGAAATTTTTGATAATTTAAAGCTGATACTTTGCTTATTAAAAAGTAACAAGCTTTTTGTGATTATTGGATGGCAAGTGCGCTTCAAAATAATGAAGTCCACACATTAACAGAACACAGCACAGACCCAAGATCTTGTTAAAAAGAAAACCATATTATTAATGATTATAAACGAGAAATTAACAATATTCCCAATATCCACACAGCTGAAAGCTTTACCGTTGTAGTTTAAGTTATGCACACAAAAATAGATGCTGCTTTTCCTAACTTTCACTTTTAAGTCTCTGTCATTTCGATCTCTCTTGCGGCTGCACAAACTGAGCTGCATTTAGCAAGTGTATGTCAGCGCTGCTCTTCTTTCCACTAAAACTTTAATGTGCATCGTCTCAGTTTAATACGTGAACATAGCAAATGATGCGAGATCGCCAAAAACAATCAGGGAAAAAAGGGCATTACATGCAAATTTTTAATGATGCCACACCGGACAACGCGTTAAATCTGCCGAACTTCCAGCTGTTCAGAGCGGATCGCGTGGCGTGGTGGCGGGACGTGTTTCTACATCAAGGAAAGGTCGTGTACAGGTGTAAAAGTGTTAAAGAAGATGTGCTGCTCTGATCTAGAAGCTCTCTTTATTAAATATAAGTCATTCTATTCGTCGCAGGAGTTTCACTTATTCATTCTCGTGCGTGTTTACATTCCTCAGCAAGTGCACATGAGCCTGGTTTTAAAGAAACTCGCTGATCAGATCACAGACACAGAGCAACAACACCTGGACTCTGTTTTTAATCATTCTCGTAGACTTTAATAAAGCAAATCTCTCCCGTGAACTGCCAAAATACTTTTTACAGACAGCATGTTACATGTCCACCAGAGGAGACAGTAATATACTGGACCATTGTTACTCCACAATAAAGGATGCATATCGCTCCGTCCCAAGAGCAGCTGTAGGACTCTCTGACCACTGCTTGGTTATATTTACTTACAGGCAAAAAACTTGCAAAAAATCTGCTAAACCTGTAGTAAAGACTGTAAAGAGATGGACCAATTGAAACAGAGTGGGCATTACAAGCCTGTTTCGACTGTACTGACGAGCTCACGGAATCTGTAACCATCATACCTCCAGTTTCTGTGGAGACATATGCATCCCTACCGGGGGACTCATTTAACATTCAACAAGATGATAAGCCATGGTTTACAGCAAAACTCAGTCATCTTCCTCAGGCCAAAGAGGATGCCTACAGAAGCGGGGACAGAGGTCTTGTTACAAGTCTGGCCAGAAACACACTGAATAAGGAGATTAGAGTGGGCCCAAGAGGAAACTATGCTAAAAAGCTAGGAACACCAGTTTTCTGCCAGTGGCCCTGCATCAGTGTGGAAGGGTCTGAAAGACATCACCAACTACAAGACACCTTCCTCCTACACTGAAGCCAATCAAAAATGATTTTTACTGTAGATTTGAAACTCCCAGTCTAACACCCTACACCCACCCTGAACATCTCTCCACACACAACCATTAACACCTCCTGCAACCCCCCTTTCCCTCACTCCTGCGCTTCAGATCAGTGAAGATGATGTGCGCCTGGTCTTCAGAATGAACAAGAGAAGAAGGGATCCAGCATGTGTGACGGTGTGACACCAGCATGTATGAAAACCTGTGCTGACCAGCTGGCCCCCATTTTCTCACAGATCTCCAAAAGATCACTGGAGCTGTGCAAAGTCCCTTCCTGCTTCAAACGCTCCACCATCATCCCCATTCCAAGAAACTCAAGATAACAGGACATAATGACTACAGACCTGTTGCTCTAACATCTGTGGTCATGAAGACTTTTGAGAGGCTGGTGCTGGGTTATCTGAAGGACATCACTGGACCCTTACTGGACCCCCTGCAGTTTGCTTACCGAGCAAACAGGTCCATGGATGATGCAGTCAACATGGGACTTCACTTCATCCTGCAACATCTTGACAAAATAGGGACTTATGTGAGGATCCTGTTTGTGGGCTTAAGCTCCACTTTCATCACCATCATCCCAACACTCCTCCAGACCAAACTAACACAGCTCTCTGTTCCTAGCTCTATCTGTCAATGTATCACCAGCTTTCTGACAGATAGGCAACAGCTAGTGAGACTGGGGAAATTCATGTCAATCAGCTGCATCACCAACACTAGCGCCCCTCAGGGTTGTGTCCTCTCCCCACTGCTCTTCTCCCTGTACACCGATGACTGCACCTCTACTGATCCCTCTGTCAAGCTCCTGAAGTTTGCAGATGACACTATAGTCACTGGTCTCATCCAGGACAGAGACGAGTATGCTTACAGACAGGAGGTTAAGGAGCTGGCTGTCTGTTGCAGTCACAACAACCTGGATCTGAACATGCTCAAAACAATGGAGATAATAGTGGGCTACGGGAGAAACCCCCCCTGCACTCCCCCCCACTCACCATCATGGACAGCACTGTGGCTGCAGTGAAGTCATTCAGATTCTTGGGGAACCACCATCTCTCAGGACCTGAAACTGGATCACTTTGTTAAAAAGGCTCAAAACAAAAGGTTGTACTTCCTTTGCTAACTGAGGAAATTCAACCTGCCACAGGAGCTGCTGAAACAGTTCTACTCTCTGCCGTCATTGAGTCTGTCCTGTGCACTTTCAACGTTCAACTACAAAATCACACATCAGAAGACTACAGAGAATAGTTTGGACTGCTGAAATGATTATTGGTGTTCTCCTGCCCACCCTCCAAGAACTATATACATCCAGAGTGAGGAAAAGGGCTCAGAAAATCACTCTGGATCCCTCACATCCAAGCCATCTCCTTTTTGAACTTTTGCTGTCTGGTAGGCACTACAGAGCACCGAATACCAGGACAGCCAGGCACATCTTTCCCCAGGCATTCTACCTCATGAACAGTTAAAGGTTCTCCCATTGTGCAATAAAAGTATGTGCAATAACCTTATACTTATTTATCACCCTACATCCTAGTACATTCCTAATATTATTTTATTCTATTCCTATTCTATTTTATCTATACCAAACCTGTACATACAATTTATTCTTTTTTGTGGTTTATTTATATTTATGTATGTGTATTTTATTCACATCTTATTTTTATTATCTGTGTGTTGTTGTTGTCTCTGTGTACTGGAAGCTTGTGACACTAAAACAAATTCCTTGTATGTGCAAACATACTTGGCAATAAAGCTCTTTCTGACTTCTGACTTCTGAAATGTGCCAAAACTCCCTTTGGCTTTCAGGCAGTAGCTGACTTTCTTTTCTGGTAGACAGACTGTGAGAGGGAAAGTTTATTGAAGGATGGAAAGAGAACTGAGGATGGGGGGTTAGCGAGATCAAATATCCATTTAATTAATCCAAGAAAGGGCAATAAACACGTTTTAATTAACTCAAGGGTCAGGCTCTATACCCGAATTTCTCCCTGATTAGTGGTCCATCTTTACTCCTTATGTTCCCACAATGCATATAAACCTGATGGCATTACAGTCTAAGTGCTATCACATTTTCTTACGCTTACTCTATTTATCTTTCTAAACACGAGAACTCCATGAAACCTTGTACAAACATTCATGCTAAATAAAAACAAGAGTAGACTTCAAAATAGTTTGAGAATGACAATAATATAAGTGCTGACAAACACACACACTATGCTGTACCTGCTTTTTCATGAAATACATTTTAGTAAGAGGGTCACATTTGTTGGGAAGCATGGTTTAGGGACAGTGGAACGGATCACAGGGGAGAAGCCCCTGAAAAATCCTCCTGTTCCTGCTGTCCTGCAGTGAGGCTGATCCCTCATGTGCCGGGCTGCAGAGTCCCAGACTATGGTGCTTCATCACTCCGGTCACAGTGACGTATGAAGGTGCCCCTGCACACAGTGGGACCCTCGTGGGGATTTTTAGAAGCACAGATCCGACGTTGTAAACTAGCTGATGGTCAGTGCCGTGTGATTAAACACTCCCTAACATCACTCAAATCAGTCATCATAGCTCTAGTGACCAGGCTCACTAGGCCAGGGTATTACCCATGATTCTCTTTCACTATAAGCAGTGCTGGTTTAGCTTTTGGCCTGTGAGGAATGTATGTCCATGTGTGTAAGCACATATGTCCACCATTCTTGCTTGAAAAAACTTTTTTAATGAGAAAAGAGTCCATTGCCAAGTGGAAAAAAAAGGACTTAAAAAAAAAAAAAAAACATGTTCTACCTCTCCTTGACTTGCTTTTTCTGTTTTGGAGCAGCCTTAATTGCGACACATTTATGCAGAGAAAAAAGGAGACTGGATTTGTTTTGTCTGTCTCGTTGACGGTCGTTTCATTGCAACAGATGCTGAAAGACAGATTTGTTCAATTTAAAAATCAAAAGGTAAAAGCTGGGGCTTTTATGTACTATTTTTTCCTGTTTCTAAAGGAGCTTAATATCATGTCATCACACTTGTATACTGTTAGTTCAGGAAAGTGTTCTGGAGGTGGACTATGCTATGGGATGTTTTTACATGCCGTCCAATTGCATGCATTCAATCTGTGTACTGTATCGTCTTTGTCATTGCAATTATCATCCATTTTCCATTTCAGCAATGGACATGATTGGTCGTGTAACACTGTTATGCACTACACTATTAAAGCTCAGTATGTTTTATATGTATAATGGGTTTGTCAGGCTTTTCAAAGTGCATTTAAATTCTTACACGAATATATCTTGCATTGTAGCCTTGTGTCATTAGTATTCATATGTAACAATTTTTGTATGTTTGTATGTACAGTATGCTGAAACATACAATACGGATCTATTGGCAGCATTTAAAATGCACAAGTATTGCAAAATGCACAGCTTTTAGAAATGTATCCGTACAAATCCACATTTATATTATAAATATATTTGCATAGATACATTTTACTATTATAACAATATTTTTGAGCCCTACCCCTACCCTAAACCAAGATTGTTTCTCAAACAATCTACAAATTATAATAGGAAGAAAAATACACAGTGCCAATAAGTTGTTAAAATATACTATTATATACAATGTAAAATTCTTTGTAATTATTTGTCAAATTTACTAGCAATTTCTGAGTGAAAATTATTTTAACAGTATTTATTTATTTTATTTTATTTTATTATTATTATTATTATTTTTTTTTTTTTATTGTAATTCAACAAATTAGGTGAATATGTTAAAGGGGTCATGACATGTTTTTTTTTATTTTATTATTATGGTCCCTAGGTGCAATTATAGTATTTCTATAGTTTTTAAAAAAAAAAAACTTTTAAAATGTAGTGAATTATGACATTTTCCCACCCTGTTTCTCATCCTTTGATTCAAACAGTCTGTTTTTGGGTTGTTTCCCCTTTAAGAGTTCAGTGTTAACGCCCGCTGTTATGATTGGCTAATGACAGTGCCTATGGATCAATTATTAACACCCCCAGCCAGAACATTTGCGATTGAACGTAACTGTTTAGTAGCGGGTGATGCATTCGAAGCGATGGCTCTTGCGATGATAAAACCTATATATGTTTGAGCACATCTGCGTGGCATTGTAGTTTTCCTGTACACAGACCCACTCGCTGTCCGTCGACTGAACACTTGTGAGGCGCGCGGCGCGACAACGATACGAAATGAGCGTAGTTGTCTTGTGCTGGAGGCGGTCATATGCAAATGGTTGGAACGTCACTTCGCACCGTGACGTCACTTCTTACCATGGATCCAGAACGAGCTGTATTTAGAGCTTGATTAAATAAATGGCTCGTTTATAATGGGGGAGGACGTCTTAAGCTATGAAACTTGCAGGACGTTTTAATGGTACAAAGACCTCTTATATTCCAAAAGATCAAGGCAAATTTGGTTTCTCATTTCATGACCCCTTTAGAAATCATTGGTTAAATACAATTAAACTGAACTAAAATTAATTTCATAAATTAATTTATTGAATCAAAAAGGATTCATAAGTACATTAACTAATGTAATGTACTATGTAAATGTATGTGAACTACTGCATGCTATACACAAAACCAAAGATTACTAATGAGATTATGTTGTAAAATTAAGTGTGGCATTTTGCATTATTAGATTTTTGGTATTGTATAAGAATTAGTCTTGGATCAAACTGAATAAAATTAATAAAATCAAGTAAAACAAAACAAAAACTTAGGAACATTACAACCAAGTGACTTTACAACCTTATCAATTATTGCAGTTCTCACAACCTTTGAAAATATATATTTGAATAAATAAACAAATATAAAATTACATATTGTCACAAAGGCCGGAAATGAGCAGCTGACACTAGCCTGACATGGAGAGCCACAGATAATGATTCCTGCTTTATTTTGACCAACCAGCGCTTAATTAAAGCTGTGCAGCTTCTGTTTGCCACGCTACAGTCGAACCCTCGCTCAAGCTTATTCAAATGACAGTCCCTGAGGGACAAATCCAAACTTGGGTGAGATGGCAAGCTGTTCTGCATCACTACGGCAAACACCTGCTATTACAGGTTCCGTCTGCCAGTCAAACCTGGCCCAACGGGGGGCGAGCGGACCACAAAAACATTTGTACCTACAAAATTCCTGATTAGCATACCTGTGGGAATAATGGACAGAGGGAAAACGGGGGATAGGGGAAAAAATTTGCAAGGTTTAGAGAGTCTTCATAGATTACACAAACAGTTTTTTTTTTTCCCATCGCAGTTTATCATACAGCAGCAAACATAATTTCTGACATGATTGCAGGAAATTCCTGCACATTGCCACTCCTGAGGTCTCTAAAACGTATTCCCCTAAGGACACAGGAAATCAACAGTGCACATATGTAGAACACTCTGTCTTGAAAAGCACGTTAACAAGCCTTTTGCGGCCCGTTATTCAGATCATGGTTGGGAGCCGAAGCTTTCCGAGCTGTCAGTTAGTTTGGACGAGCCCCTAACTTGACATTGTAAAGTTACACTTGACTGGTCCTCATAACCACTGAATCAAACTCTCATCAAGTAAACCATTTCATTCTGAAGTCTAGCAAATACAAAACAGCCTAACATGACATCCTCCCACTGCATAATTTGTATGCAACTCAAATACAAATCTACACACTCATCATTTTTATGTCCAATTTATTTTTTTGCTAATCAGTGTTTGTAAAGATGGTATCAAAATTAAAAAGCGAAAAAAAACTTACTCCAAAAAACATATTTTAAAAGGAATGTCACCAAATTACTGCTTACAATTGTGAAAATGTCTAAACAGATCATCAAATTGGATTTGTGGCACCAGTAGTTGTATCCCGTTGGGATGCTGGTACAAATCCAACTTGCGTCATGTTTTATTCCCTTTCCCTACTGCAATGTCACAAATTGTCAAATTTTTCAACCGAATCAGTTTGTTTACTGATATCAAGCTCAACAATTTTGTGAACTGGACCAAATGACTCCTTGAAAAGGTTTGATTCAAGATAACTATTTGTTAGTTGTCTGTTCTTCACAAAGCTCTTTGAAATAATTTAACTTTAGAAAACAGATCCAGCATAAAATTTGTATGGACTACTAATTATTACACTTTTATGGCTTTCTACTATGCAAATTGTCATCTTAATCAGTTTAATCCAATAAAAAATAAATAAATGATTCACTGACTCATATGAAGTGCTGAGATGTCATTTTAGAGAATCAATTATTTTATGACAATCTCAAAAATGACTAAGCAGCACCATCAGTATCAAAAAAGTGGTTCATATGACTGTACATACATTTTTTTTCTCTCTCTATCTCTCTCTCTCCTTTTTTTTTTTTTTTGAACTGGACCAAACAATCCCTTGTAAAGATTTGACTCAATTAAAATAACTGTTAACTCTCTCATTAATATGCACACTATTGTTATGTCAAGATTTTCAAAGACTTAAACTAAAGTCTGTTCTTCACAAAGCTCTTCAAAGTCATTTACCTTCAGAAGACTTCAGATCTTCAAGTTGTATGAACTACATTTATGATATTTGTATAGAACTTTTTTTTAACCTTTACATCCACAGTCCTCATTCACTTTCATTACATAGGGAAAAAACAGTAGTCAATATATTTACCTAACAAATATCAAATCTCATCTGTATCAGTTTGTTCAGTTAAAAACAATTCTCTGATTCATATTAAACGTTCATTGATATAAATAAATCTATTAAAAAGATTTATTGATTTATGTGAATCATTTTCATAGTGAAATATTTCCTTTAAATTCTGCTGATTTCCGCAGTTTTTAGTTGATGCAGAATAGTGTTTTGAGAATTATTAGTTGCATTTTATATCATTTACATATTCAAGTTTAATTCAGTCATCCTAATTGAGAATTATCTGCATTTTTGCCAAACAAAAATTCTCCTGTGACTGATCTAATCTGATCTACAGTTAAAGAGATATGCCACTTTATACAGCTTCATGTTAGTTAACTGTATATTAAAAAGAATAGCTTTAAAAAGTAATATAAAAGAATGACAAGAGAGGGAGTAAGAGTGGCAGCTCTAGCACTTCCCCAAAGATAAATAAAAACAAACTAAATAAATCAGTTAAATCTCTGCACTCCTCCCTCCCACCCTCCTTGCAGCATCCCTGCCTGTTTTTCCAGAGAGGTGAGGACCGCCCCGTGCTCCTGAGAGAGAGGAAGCTCGCTGAGAGCGGCACGCTTCACTACAGAAACACCTGCTTTTGTTAGCTCACTACGCCACTTACTCTCACCCTCAGGGACGTGCCACGGGGAGGGAGGGAACTGAGGAGACACAAAGCAAACAATGTCTCTAAGCTCCATGTCATCTGGATGAGAAAACAGATCCACCACTGCCTCAGAATACAGAAGGTACAGTAAAGTAGGCTAACAGTATGCAGACTTTTAGGGATGTGAACAAAGTTTCTTCTATGTGTAACCTCCTTTGACCAGTTTCTTTCCTTTTACATTGTTTCTCTGGACACAAACATCATGGAATACTGCATTCAAAAATTATAATTCTGTCATCATTTACTCACTATCACATTTCAAAAACCAGTATGACTTTCTTACTTCTGGACACTTTTCCCCCATATAAAAGATGTGCATTAGGAGTGGTGCTGTCAAGCTACAAAAACGACAAAAAATCTGCATAGAATTATTATATGGACTTTTTTGTTGTTTTAATATTTATTTCATCAGAATGCTATGAAACTTGGTAAAGGTTTTGGCAACTGGTATGTGAAGTGGAACAAACACACACACACAAATTGAGGGAAAAAATAATAATATAAAATGACAACATTGGAAGTGAATGGGAAGTGAATTTCATTGGGTGGAAAAAACAAAATCCTTACTGAAAGCTAATTTTTTAAGATATCAACCTCAAATTTGGAACATAACTTGTAAGTTTTATGGCTTTGGTTTTCATGAAGTTTTAGAGTAAAACATGCTTATGTTTTGAATAATATCTATTTCATATACAATTTAACATTTTTATTTTTGTTTTTTAAAAAAAAAAAAAAATTAAATACTAAAATATAGTTCATTCAGTTCACAAAACTGTGAACTGCAAGGATATGTGGTATGGAGTCCTTTATGATGCTTTTTATGTTATTTTTGAGGCTGACAGCCACAGTCCATATTCACTTTTATTGAATGGAAAAAAAAGTAGTCAGGATATTCACCTAAAAATGTAATTTTGTGTTCCACAGAAGAAAGATGCATCGGCTTAAAACTTCATGTGAGTGAGTGAGTAAATAATGACAACATTTTCATACACTGCTTTATCAGGCATTACAGGCAAGATGAAATGAAAATGAGACCAATCGGACCAATCACTGCAGTTTAGCATCACGCAAAAGAGTGGTTTGGAAAAATGAATCAATGAGCGAATCGTTTGGGAGTCGTTGAACAGGTAAGGTAAAAATAAATGCATATTATAAGACAATGAAAGTGTTTTTGACCTTGCATGCATGTCAACCAGTTGTTTTTGGGAACTCCCAAAACCAAAATGTGAACCTTTCATAACCCATAAAAGGGGCACTTTAATGACACAATTTTGAAATTGATGTAGACCAGACAGTTTTCTTCTTTCTGTTGTCCATTATGAGTGACTGTAAATGTGTTCCTAATAAAGGAGTTAATCTGCAAGCATATTTTATGTTGTTGGGAGAAAGTCGCTGCGTAATATGATGTGGTTTGGGCTGTAGCACTCATTCATATTTCACCAAGACCACTGGGAATTGTGTGCTATGAATCCCATAACAGTATCCTTTTAACACAGTTCCAACCACAGCAAGATGCACTAGGCAAAAAATGAAGTTTCTCAATCACTTTACGTAGGGCAGAATCCATGTAATCTATGAGTATTGCACATCTTCGTTTGCAAGTGTAATATGTGTCTGTCCCTGTTTTCCTTTTTTCCCCTCCAGACCTTATCTTTCCAGAATCTATCCATTATTTGAAGCTTATTTGAAAAAGCCCACTGCATCATCAATGAAGAAGGGGTGTGCTGATAATTGCATTAATTACTTTATCTAAATCATTTCCAATTAACCTTACACACCACCTTACAAATAGAGTCTTTCCAGGCCACCCTGAATGACGTCGTTTCCTACAGACAGACAGATTTATTTATTTTTTAAAGACAAAAGAAGAAGAGAGAATTTAGAGTAAGGGAATTTCAGGCAGGCACAGATAAGACTGCCACTTAGTCTGAAGGCTCTTGCTTTGATGACTACAGTACACATAAGATTAGGATTAATTAATTTCACATTGATATATGTTTTAATTTAACATTGATTCTTGTGTTCTGGGAATGGGGTTTGTTCACTTTATAAAACAAAATAATGTTGATTATCAAAGCAGTGTGGGAGGATAAAGGCTACATTTTATCTCTTTTTTAAATATTTAACAATGCGCTTTAAAAAAAATGACATTTGACTGCATATACAAAATGTACATATTACGGTTAAAAAAATATTGATCAGCCATTTGGCAAAGTGAAAATGAAGTACCTATAGTGTGAATTTAATTTTATGTGTCTAGTTTCAGTGAGTTCGTTGTTACTGTTGGGGATCGCTAAGGAGGAAAAACCACAGTCTATGCTGGAACTTTAAATGTTAATTATAATGCTGGCAGAAGAACTGAGAAGTTTGGAGCTTAATGATAAATAAAATGCAGATGCAGCAGAGACTGTGTCTAGACCGTTACTGAAACAGTAAAGACTTCCACAGGGACTTTCACATCACATTTTTTTGAAGGAAAGAGAGACGACAAAGCAAGCATCAAAAGGAAATAGAAGACTTCTACTAAGAAAATAAATGAAATGCATATTTGAATATCAGTTATAAATCAATAATTTAATTTAATAAATTTAATAAATGTTATCTTTTCAGCATATATAGACAGTGAATGAACAGACAAATAAATCCACAAATTTTGTTTAAGAATGCTCTAAACTTCCTTAAGTCTTTCCTTTCCTGTAATTAATAGATGAAAAAAACCTCTTCCTTCAATATAAAAACTACATTTGCTGGCAAAAGTATGTGCAAAATAACAAGACAGACCTGATATCTAACATTCAAATATATTTGTGTGTGCACAACCATCTCTTTTTAAACATGAGGCAAAGTTCCATACCTGTTTTGGATGTAATTATATAAAGCAAAGCAAAGCAAAAAAAAAAAAAAAAAAAAAAAAAAAAAAAAAAAAAAAAAGGTGTTGTTTTAGTGGGTGGGTGGTTATTTATTTATTTATTTATCTATCTCAGAGCTCAAGGTCTCTCATGGAAAAAGGGGGGCTGGGGGACTGCTCCGCTCTCCTCTCTTTTTGATGTGTTTGCCTTCACGGCTTCTGAGCGCTCTCTAATTCCATCTGGCCACAACAGAGGCGGTGGAATGGCACGAAAAAGCATTTCCATATGTGCAAATTAGGAGGCTGCCTCCCCAAAACTGCAGAGCCATTTCTCTGAAGTAGATAGCATTGCAGAGAGAACTGCCAAGTCTTCTAATGGCAATCAAGAGGAGAGTTCTTATTGGCCTGTTGTCTACCTCGGGCTACAATTGTGCATTTTCATCCTGTAATTTCCAGGTCCTTTAAAATGTAGAAGAAAAAACATACAAACTGAAAACCTCAACTTTAAAAAAAACTTTATGTACACACACATGCATATATGTGGCTCCATTTAGTTTGTAAACGCTAACTTTTCACTAACAAGTCAATTCCTGGCAATTAAAAGTCCAGTCTTAAATTTTGTTTTTGCTGAATATCCTGTTTTATTCAGAAAACATCACTTAGTAGATATAAAGTGGGTTGAGAATGCCATTTCATGTTGGTTTTAAATTATCATATTATGTGAAATCTCGAAGAAATAAATTTTTTGACTCTGGCACAAAGTGTATTGCTTAGTATAGTGCTTTAAGTGCCATTTTATCAGATCAATGATCTGATAAAATCATTAATCAGTAATTATGCAACATTTGTAGTCTTGTATCAACAAATTAGCTTAAACAGAGACTATAAAGCCCTACAGAGTATATCAGCACTTAACTTGAATCACAATATATGATTCTCTGCAACAACACAGACTCTAATATATATTAGAGGACTTTAATCCAATATATATCCAATGACAAGCTTCTGTAGCTCCCAAATGTACATCAGTCCTTTGTTTGTACACCAGTGCTTGCTTTTAATAATATCCTGGAGTGATGCCCCACACAGGCGAAAAAAAGATCCAGCTGGGCTGACATCTCAGAAAGGAGAAAATGCCTCTAGTAATAAAACATACAGCACAGGGCACTGTTTTGTAAAGCAAACCCACATGCAAACACACACACACACACACACACAAAGCTGTGAATGGGTGGGATTTGCCAGCAAATAGTGTTATCGGTTTCTCTCTTTTGTTATAAAGACAAGCATTATGGACTTCCTGTAAATCATGAAAGAATGAGAACAGACACGTAGTTAAATCGCAAAAACACTGGGTGCAGGGCTCGTAAAATCGCTAGCCTGATGTTCCGGGTATATTGTGTTTTCCAGTTGGGCTACCAAAATGTATCACCGCCCTGCCCGACGGGCTATCTTGAATAGTGATATAAAATTCCTAACTTGATCCGCATTGTTCACTCGCTTGGATCATAGTTGACCGTTTGTACTTGTTTCTAATTCTTGCTGATTTAAACATTCAAGTGTTACAAAACATTTGCAGGCATTTGGATCTAGCACTCATTCAATGCGCACACAGAGAGCCACGTATCTTTGCTTCTGAATGAACACATACACACAAAATTATCTCAAAATAATTGTCTCTGCAAGTATTCTCGTAAACACAGTCGGTTATGTCTTAAGTGAACGTAAACAGTGGAGAAAGAAATCTCCTGTGCATCATTATATTGGATCCGCGCATTCGGTCTTAAAGGGGCAGCAGTATAAATACCTGCTGTTCCATTAGTGCCACCTGCTGTCAGAGTGACATTTGCATCTTATTCACAAAGCTAAAATCAGACCATTCTGTTTTTGCCTCAAATTTTGAAATCATACAATTCAAATAACATGTACTTAGCATCTTTTTGGATGGTAATTCAAATACAGTGGTTGCCTCTGATTTTAAATAGAGTACAGGCAAAGCATTTGTTTATATGAAGAGATTTCTATTTTTTTATTTGAATTGATTTAATTTGATTTAAAAATTCCAGGTTAGTTGTATTATTTAACATTTCAATTTCACAAAGAAATATGCAGCAATTCTGTCTGAGAAATAAAGCAAAAGGACACCTTTTTATTTATAACTTATTATATATATATATATATATATATAAATTAATAAATTGTAGTGAAAATGTATTGTGTAATCTATCATGAATTTTATCGCATCGCAAGTTTAGTGAATCGTTACATCCCTATATTCTACTAGTTTTTGATGTATCTGCTGATTTGTCCACAGAACAGTTCAGCTGATGTCTTTTTTTATTTGGGCTAGTTAAACACATTTTGGGCTACCAAAACTTGAGGAAAGCCTGCCTGAAGGGCTACCAGGGATTTTTAAATTTTGCGAGCCCTGGGGTGAATATGTATGAGAGAGAAGATTCACAAGTGCCAAAAAACACAGCCTTTTGCTACCATATACATAGACATTACAAACAACACACATAGACAAACAGCAACGTATAGGCCCTCTTTACCAACTGAAGTGGACGTTATTCTGCTCTCATCCTTTATTGATGGGGCAAGAGCTTCCATGTCTTTTGTGAGGGCAAAGAAAGGGGTTGAAACCTCACATATGTGAGAGCTTATTCTTTTCAAATTTGCAGCAATCCTAGAGATGGGTTTGAGTGTTCCTAATTGACAAACACACTCTCTCTCTCTCTCTCACACACACACACACACACACACACACACACCACACACACACATGAATGCTAATAATGTGCTTTCAGGGCTAATCTGAATGAAAGAATGAAAATGTCCACAACATATATTACACATAAAAAACATGAAAAAAACTAATCATCTGACCACATTAAACAACAACACAAAAACACCTGTTTTTAGTTAGTGTTTTTTATAGTTGCTGCTGCTGAGTGAATTACTGAAAATTTAATTTACTAACTTGATGAATAGCTAAACTCTTTTCTAGTCTAATCTACACTGTTCAATTAGGAAATTTCACTTTTTTAATGAACAACTACTGTATAAATTATATAGTTTAAATGTACTACGAATTGTCCATCAAGGTACGTATAAACGAATAATGAAAGTTAACTGGCACAAAAACGGATATGGAAAATGCAATTGACAATCATCTTTAATGCAAGTTTTTCTCCCCTGAAGATTTCGTTCACATCACAGTCTATATGTCACCTTCAGTGGGATGCAATGTAGGAAAATTTCACTTAATTTCTTGCAGTTGGATGCCAGAAAACCCGTAGACACTAAACATGAGAATTCACTTGCAGAGGAGAAGAAAAAAAGGAAAAAAAAGTCACTTGATTGGTGACAAAAGATAACAAGAAGTGGCTGCAGGGTGCCTCCCAAACCCTTGCTGTCTCAGAGTGGTGTGAATCGACCCCATCTGGTTTCATCTCACATCCCCACTCAAGATGGTGCCATTCCTGCAAAAGCCATAATAGTGTATATATATATATATATATATATATATATATATATATATATATATATATATATATATATATATATATATATATTTATATTACAAAAGACAAAACATCCCCGCCAGAGTCCCTGGTGACTTAAATCAGTATGGGATCCCTCTAGAGCTCAGTCTGTTCCCTGGCCAGAATTGCAGTACACTTTAAGTAGTCCAATTTAACGTGAGAAACCACGGCACTGCACTCCCAGGGAAGGAGGCAAGTCTCTGTCCATCTGTGGCTTTGCTTCCTGTATGGGCAGCCTCAAGAGGAAGTCTCTGCAAGGTTTGTGAGATTTATTTGTTTTTGCTAAGAGGACCGAAGCATGGGGATGCAACGGAATCAGTTTGTTTACCAATGCAGAGTGCTTTGACATCCTAATATTTTAATATTTAAAAGCAAAAATGACAATTCTGACATCATTTACTCACCCTAATGTACTTTCTTCTGTGGAACACGAACAACGTCTGTTGTGACTGGATAATTGAGTCAAGGAATCAGATCAGTGATTCAAAATTAACTGGAACAACAAAAAAAAAAAAATATTTGAAAACATCCAACTCAAATGAATCAAAGAAATTCAAAGATCCAATTCAAGAATCAAATTAAGTCATACAGGTTTGGAACAAAATGAGGGTGAGTAAATGATGACACTGTTCAATTTGAGGTGAACTATTCAGTTAATGGTTCAAAGATCAGTATACATAGATGATCAAACTGTGCAATGAGATTTTCAAATGTTAATCTTTCTATGAATCTTAAATTGCATCTATATTTCAGTAGAGAAAGCATGTGATTGCATTGATTATGTAAACAGGACAGAGGAAAAAATAGACCTGAGCTGTGCAGCACTGATGAGCAACAGAACCGGAATCAGCTATTGATGACAACCACCATGAGGACCATGATGATGAGGAAGACAGAGAGAAAGAAAGGTGTGAATGGCACTAGGCATTCTTCAAACACTCAAATCACTCTTGCACAAATGTGGACAAAAGTAATATATTCTTATAACAACGATAACAAGGAAATAAGCTGAATTTTATAGCAATGTTGTGGCTTTAAAAAAATTCACCATTCAAAGGTGACCACAAAAAGTAATTACAGACACACATTCAAAGTTCCTGTCTCAGTATTCATGAAACTTTGTGAGGAACAACCAGAGCCCAGTCACCCTGGTTTTGATCAAACACAAGGATACATAACACACTACACTGCGTCCAAACAATAATAAAAAAGAAAAAAACAATACTATCACTAACAAAAAAAAAATCATTAAAGTAATTAAAAAAATATCATTAAATGTTTTTTTTTTTTTTTTTTTTGTGGTTTGTGTATGAGAATAAATATGTGTGTGTGTGTGTGTGTGTGTGTGTGTGTGTTTGTGGGTTGTGTATGAGAATAAACATATATCATGAGAGACTTTGCAGGGTGACCGTAGATGGTTAAATATATGCAAGAATCAAAAGAACCAATCATTCTCTATTATGCATAGTCACAATTCAATATGCAAATATTACAATGACATCATCTGTGCTTGCTGGACAATCCATAAAAGTTGATGGAAGATTTTCAAACTTTAATCTTATATTTCTTAAAAAGTATAAAGCATGATTGATAGATAAACAAACAAAAAAATAAATAAATACTAAAAAATATATGTAAAAAACAAACTAAACAATTTAATTTAATGGGCTAAGAAATGTACACTAACTTTTGATAAAAAAATACATAAATAAATAAAAAAATTAGTGATCAAACAAACCCCTATTTGTTGTTGTCTTGCATTTTATAATTGCAAAGACTGCAGGTCTTACATTGATAACCGTTTGAGGCAGTGGTGCCTCTAATTCTACATTAGTGGATGAATTACAGTCTTTCGTGTAAAGCAGAGGACTTTGATCTCTTGTTCTTGATATAACCAAACCGGTTATTAATCTTCTAAGCCTTGATTTAAATAGTCTCAGCAGTGGTTAAACACACATTGGTCTCCTAATACAATGTCACATTCCTTGCATGTAAATACATGCGACTGTCGAGTTTCTCAGCCTCATTCATTTGTGAGGTTATCACACCAGGTTATCACACACACACACACACACACACACACACACACACACACACACACACACAAAAATATAATAATAATAATAATAATAATAATAATAATAATAATAATAATGAAATAAAATAAAAAGAAGATGAACAAAAAAAAGAGGGTTCTTTTGATGAAAAGTTAACACAATGCTACAACTTTAGGATGTTTTTTCAGCTAGGGCACTTTTGGCCATGTGGATGTTTAGAAGCTATCATAAAGTACTTTACTTGCTCTTATAAGTTTAATTAAATGTGTCTACTAACGATGTCCATTAGTGGACATACATGTATTAGAGAATTCTAAAAAGTCAAAATTTTAAATTCTAAAACATTTTCACCACAGGGTCATTTTCATCACATCTCATATTATGTATCTTGTTTAAAAGAATTCTGTGGTGTAAACGGCCTTTTATAGTTAGCATTTTATGTATCTTAAATACACAAAATAATATTTAAGAGACAAGTAATGAAAGGCCAAGTATAAAATATTAATATTGAAACTGTAATTGAAATATAAATATTACTATAAAAAATATTTTTATTTTTATTTTTCATAAATAAACTTAAACTTGTAACTTTAAATTTACAGATTGCTTATTTGGAAATTTCATGCAATGAAACTATTCATTTAAATATTAATATTTACCGCAAATGTTTGTATTTTTTTTTGTTTATTTTTTTTATTTTTTTTCTTGACTGAAACATTTGTCTCCTCAGGAACCATGTACTGCGAGTCATAATTTGTATAAAAAAGTAAAACAAACAAATAAAATCTATACATGCAATTCATTTGTAAAGCAGAGAAAAAAAGTCATTAAGGCATAATAAAGCATTTCCAAAACTTAATGTAACCTTCATATGGCAAAACGAACACTAAAATCTGTTAGTTTAATAAAAATCAACCCTTGAAACATAAAAGTGCATTTGCCAATAATAAAATGAACTGAGAAAGACGCATTACAAAAACACACACAGACAATTGGTAATGAAACACTGTTCGATAATCATTCTTGGTTTTCCGACATTAGTTAAGAATATCTCCCACCTCCATCAGTGGAGGCTCTGAGGAGCAGAAGACCCTGCAGGTCCAAATGAACTGTTTTAGTCACAGAGAGAGAGAGGCAGTGTATTCCTGGCTCCGTGCTCTGTGTGAGGTGTTAACCAAGTGAGAAGCGCAGGGACTCGCTGGGCGCCTGGCCCGCCTCCACGCACACCCACCACTTCATATCTTCATCTGATGTGTCAATCCCCAGACTGGCCTGGCAGGAGAGAGTGAGGAAAGGGTCACTAGAGATCACAGATGCCACCCTGTTCCTCTCTCCCTCACTCGGTTTTGTTTTTTCTCTAAGTTTGATAAGGATCAAATGGAGTTGAAAAACAACTACTTTGAGGAGCATTTGGAAAATGAAGCTAGGCTCTAAAGGAGTGGGAGTGCAGGTGCAGGGTTGGACGTTGAAGAACTCGTTAGTGGTACGTAACACAAACATACGGTTGCTTATTATGCTATGAAATTGGTATATAAAAAAATAAAATTTACAATCTGAAGGTTTCGGGTCAGGTGAGTTTCTACGGTATTTTAGAAACAAGCACCAGTTTTATGCTCTGCCAACACAATAACTTCCATTATAAAACCAATTTCAGGAAAATATATAAATAAAATAAGTCAAGCAAAAAAAAAAAAAAAAAAAAAAAAAACCTTCCCACCAGCAATCGAACAAATGCTAGCGCTAAGTACCAAGACATCTCTCTGTCCTTTAAAGCAATGATATGAATAATAACAGTAATGATGTCTAACGTGGGAGGAGATGGTTAGCACAGTCGAGGAACATAATGAGTTTTAATGCCAATGCTAATGGGCAAAAAATAGATCCCCCTCTTTCAAAGGAAGAGGAGCGTTTAAGAGCTCTCATTCAGCGCTACCCTTGTGATAATAGCCACACTACCACATGTCTCTCTGTCCTGAAGAAAAAAAAAAAAGAAGAAAAAAATATACTTGTTAGACTTCTTAACAAGCTTTGCGTGTTTTGAATTTGAGGATGCTGTCGTTCTGTTTTTGCCATCTGTTTGGCTCATTATGGGACATATCAATACTAAAATATTTGAAATTGTCATAATTTTAGGAAACCTCCACCACCTGTGCAGGCGTTGAAGTTTGTATGTTCGAGCATTTCTGCATTTGAATAGATTAACATAATTGGTTTTCTAAACTACATGAGAACAAAAAGAAAGAAAGAAAAATAATCTTTAGTAAAACATTTTGATTGTATCAAAGATTACAAAACTATCTATCTATGAAAGCAGCTCAATGTCTTCTCCACTGCTCAGTGACCTTCATGATCTGGTCATCGAGGTCATCTGCTAGGTCAGCTTTCAGAAGCTGGTGGCTGGAACTTGAATTTGGAACACTGTTTGGTGGCAGAGAGCCCCTCTGGGAGGCTTGTATCAAATGCAGCCTTCCTCCTTTATCCACTAAATGGTCTCCTCATATTCTTACTCTTTCGGAAATGCTTCCTCTTAAAAACACTAGTTGAGCCAGGATTTATAAATTATAAATCAATTGATACAGACTAAATATAAATTATACTGTTCACATATTTAAAATACGCAAAAATTGGGGGGTTTAGAAAAAAGGACAACACTTCTTTGTTTTCTGTATGACAGTTACCAACATTTGGTTAGTAATTAAAAATATTTCTTGTTTAATTGTTCATTTCTTTTGTTCATTGAACTTGAAGGATCGTGTGACACTGAAGACTGGTGTAATGGCTGTTGAACATTCAGATATGCCAGCACAGAAATAATTTACATTTTAATATACATAAAAATAGAAAACAGTTATTTAAAATTGTATTAATATTTCACAGTATTTTAATATATATATTTTTGATCAAATAAATGCAGTGTAAGGGAGAAAAAATACTTATTTCAAAAAACATTAAATGTGCACATGCATGCAAAATGTGTAAAACAATGCACAGAAATGATATAATAATAATAATAAATACTGTGCACATTTTACTCACATAGGCTATTACTTAGTAATGCTAAAAGTTGAGTTTTGGAAATGAGGTACAGTAAATGCCAAAAACATAGTTTCAAGGTCAGATCAAGTTAAATGACAGGACACAGATGTCTTTGGAAATGGAAAGTGTCGTCTTGAAAACAGCACAGCAGCCTGTCCTTCTTCACCTCATTCCTGAGGTGTTACTCCACAGAAAAGAAAGCATTTCGTTCTGCAATGTGCCCCATGTGGTGTCAACCTCCCTTCTGTGTACCACAGTATGCTAATCGCATTCAGGTCATTATTTTATTACAAACAAGGTTTAGATTTACAAGAATGGTGCCCAGTGCCACCTATTAACCTTCAATATGTTTGAAAATGAGTATTACGGGATTTTGGTCCCCCTGTGTCCTCATTATAGTTCATCATCCAGCTTATAGTTCATTACTTCACATCAGTTTTATTGCTTATGCATCTAACAGAGGTCAAGGGTAAGAAGTCGGAAACCTCACTGTGCTTATTGTCAGAATATTTATCATAAACATTAATAATAAACTTCAAATCTGATCCAAAACTCTCAACAAAAAACTTCAAAACTAAACAATCCACAAAAAAAAACTCAATTCATCAAATGTCGCAAATTACCATCTCTTAAACTTTCAGAATTATTTTCTGTACTAGAATTCGGCAGCATAAGGAGATTGAAATAATAATAATGCTGTATTCATTACTAATATTTGTTATTTTCATGAAATGGTCATATGCTGCATTTACTGCAAATAATGCTGACCAGAACAAAAAGCATCAAGTATGAAGTTTAGCTCAAACTAATGGATTTCACAGCTCTATTATAATTAATTTTATTGGCTATAACTTCTTGCAATATCTCAAAAATGAAATAATTTACCTTAAATCCCCTTAGATTCAAAGTGATAGCGTGATCAGTATGTTTGGTTAAAATGTACATATTCTGTATGCGTGCACCTGTAAGTGGTCGCTTTTTTATTTCTATTTTCTTTATCATTTTTATCATTTTTTTGCCTGCACTAGTAGACGATTTTAATTTGTCTTGCATGCTGAAAAAGAACTTTTAGAAAGTACAAATATTCCATACAGTTTTTCAGTCAATATTAAGTCATAAAACCACATGACCAAAAATGACATTTTTGAAAACAGTTTTCTTGTATAGAACATCATACAAAACACACCAAAATGGTCAAAGACCAAGAAGCCATTTGACATCTCTAAGGCTCTTACTTTTTTGATACTTTTGTTCTAAGAAACCCTAGATCATCATTTACATTTTTTAAATCTGTATTTTTCATATAGATTGCGTCATTTTCTAATTTTAATATCAGTGTTATTTCCCATGACACCTTTTGTCTTATTATACATTATGAATTTCTCTCTCTCCCTCTGCTCTAATCCCTGTGCCTACACCACGCTTATGAGCTGAAATATTTTATCAGGTGGAGGCCGCAGTCAAAGTTATCATTTTAATCTTATTTCAATAAAAAAAATAATCTCTCTTCTCCTGGGTTTGACAGCGGCTAATGGTTTTTGGTTATCGTTAAGGAAACTTTGAAGACTGTGACTGGGGTGAAAAAAAGAAAAGCAAAGTGTGTTGTATATCCAAAGCCTATTCATAAAACATGAGTCAGAAAGGATACAGGTAGGATATCTGAAGTAAACCTCAGTCACATGAGCATGACTCTGTTAGGTCATTCCCAGCAACCCGTGGGGCTTTAAAGAGTAACACAAAACCATGTCTCAGTTAGCAGTACCATTATTAATGCTTTATGTAATAAGCTCTTTTGTGAATATATTATATGATTAAATATAAAACTCCATATGAGTCAGTAAATAGAACCTAATGTACACATTTGTAGAGGTTCACAGCTCATTTCGAATCAGACATATCAGAAAATTACTCTTGATTCATTGAGGAAGATTCACTGACTGAGCGCATCTGATTCAAACCACTAAATCTAATCTAATTAAAATATTTTTAATTAATCTTTTCGACTGACTCATTAAAAAGAACCAGTTCATAAGAGTAATTTATTGGTGAAACGGACATTACCGCTCACGCTGTGTATGTTGTTGCGTGCAGGAAACGAAACCGCTTATGGATGCACATAAAGCTTTCCTGACAGTCAACCAGATTTTAAAATAGTGTTGCATGTTTTGTTTTTTCCATTTATGACCATTGCATTCAACTGAAAAACAAGTAAAAAAAAAAAAAGTTTGAATCTATCCACCTTATTTTTTACCATGTGTGGCCATTATAACTTGAATGTGTGAGGCTTTCACTGTCATCCACTTTCAGTTATTTATCTGTAGAAAAACATATTAATTTATTACTATAATCATAAACATGTTTGTAGCACAAACAGTTTGACCTCTGCTAGTCTTCTAGTTATTTACCTATAGAGGCTAATGAATTGGACACCTGGCTCATTCACAGAAAATAGATTACTTTCACACTGTAAAATAATGTGGAAAAAAAAAAAGTCAGGTTTCTGCAGGTTTTTTGAAGGTACATTAAAGACTTTTTTCAAGATCTTTTTAAGACAAAGTAAAGAAAATTTAAAGAATAAATAGAAGGGGACACAAAGAAATTCATCAAAATTAAGTGAGTTTATGATTAAAAGAAAAAATACAAGGGAACCAAGTGCATACTTCATTGGTTGATATTTGTTCTTGTTTTAAACATAAACATACATAATTTGGTTAAATGCATCTTGATTTAAGGAGGTTTAGATGTTTGTACTGGAAAACAAAACTGAGGAAGATATACTGTACATACATGCATATAATATATATAATATATATATATATATATATATATATTATATATATATATATATATATATATATATATATTTATTATTTTATTATTTTGCAAATTTAACGCCATGACTTTATGAAAGTAAAGTCTTTCTGCACTAAATTAGGACCTTTATTTGTGAAAAGGCTAATTAAGACTTTTTTACACCTGGTTATGAAATATTAAATTCTTGTTCAGAATGTTAAAATGGTTTTGGTGTCTCTAAGACAACACATTGTGAGGGTTAACCTATTATTATTATTATTATTATTATCATTATTATTATTATTATTAAAGAATTGTATAATTCTCTTTTATCTGTTTGTCTGGGATTTTTGTTATGTTGTTCTTTTGTCTTTTTTTCTTTTTTGAATATGTGTTTTCTGTTTATTATTAGCTGACTCGGTGCTTCATCATTCTGCAAAAATTCATATCTGCTGAACATAAGGGAGAGAAACAGTGGGGAATCAATCTTTTTTGCTTGGCCAGATAAACACAAGACACAATCAGAGGGAGGAAAAGAGACAGAAAGGAGAAGGCCTCATCCTGCCGGTGATGGATAGCTAGAGTAAAAGTGTCAGGATGGTATTATGTAAATTAAGGAGGCATCCGAGCATCGCCTTGATGATTATGGGAGAAGTGAATGATGTTTGCGCTCCCCAGGCACTTTGCTGTGCCTTGTTATTTTTTTTTCTCCCTTCCAGCCACCCCTCAGATGCATTCGGCCTGACCCCCTGGACGGAGGGGAGGAGAATCTCCCGGGAACACACTCCAAAAAATCGGAAAAGACATCTGTTTCATTTACTAAACAAATTATCTGCCAGGATTTCTCACCTAATGGGCATGGGGAATGTAGTGCAGACTCCGAACACACATGAAACAGGAAGCAGAGGGGCGGCCCGCTGCTAATAATGCCTGCTCTCCTGACCTCATCCTGACCTCTTGCCAACTTCGCACTGGTGTTACATCTACAACTGACAACGATAGCCAGGAATTATTAAATCATCTGTCTGGGATTTGAACACAGCGTCTGAAAATGTAAAGGATGTCTAATCCAAAGGGAAAGTCTTTATACTGGAATTAATGCTGCATTAGTTATAGCAGAGGACATTTATTTGAGTATGAAAAGCCAAATAATATAAAGACCTTTACTATCAGTTTCACAACTATTTTAATATTGTCAATCATCCGTACGCATTTCTTTTCAAAAAACAAAAAACAAAATTTAAAACAAATTAAAACAATAACTTTATTTCAAACAAAGGGGAAGCGTGTATTGCATTAATATTTTTTTATGAACTTTTGTTCTCATTAATATATCACTTACACCATGTTACATGGACATGAAGCTAAATACCTTCTTTAAGAATTCAAACCTGCAGCCTTTCACTATTAAGAAATGAAAAAAAATATGTATTTAATAATGCTGACAGGTGGGTAAAACCTTGTAGTTTTAAAGGAAAGATTAGTAAAGACTGGTAAAGGTTTAAAATTACTATGTATTAGTATTTTGGGGTCAAAATTTAAATCTGTATTGCACTTTTATTATTTTTTTATGCTTAAAAAGCCCTTTTCGTATTTGACCAATATACATATTTTCATATTATCAAATTGTTTGTTTATAGATTTAACATTATTCAACCACATTAATCACTCTACTGTCTGAAATATGGATTTGCCTACACATTCCTACATTACTGTTGTCCTACTCCCTGGCAATAGTTCATTTAATATTTGTCTGTTAAATTCTATATTATCAATTTAATCCTGATTACATCCCTAAAAATACATTTCTGATTTTGACCTTGCCACACAATTCATTTCTGAGAATCACATTATAGCAGGAACTCTTCACAGTGGATAAAGTGAACATTAAAAAGGAATATGCCAAGATCAATAAAAATTCAAGTGCACTTGTGGTATAATACTATTACAAAAAATATTTTCTTATAAATTCATTTTGTCCCTCTCTTTAGAATATAGGTTACAGTGAATATTATTTTACATGAAAAAAACTTAAACCTTTTTCTTTGTAAAGTTCCATTTTTACTTTTTTGTTGTTGTTGTTGTTGTTGTTGCTATGACAATGCAACCCTAAAACAATACTAAAAATGACAAGAAAAAAATTACACATTAGGATTTCAGAGAATAATTCATGTTAGTACTTAAGCTCTTTTATGCAGTTATAAGCTTCACATTTCTGCTTCTAAATGCTCTAAAACTAGTCACCGGTCACATCTAGGATTCTAATAACCCTTTCTCCATTTCCTGTTTTAGTTTATGTCAGTTTTTGGCTGATATGAGAAAGAGAGAAAGAGAGAGAGCCTACACAAGCATCCGGTCACATCTAGGATTCTAATAACCCTTTCTCCATAACCCAACTCTGCCCTTCCATGTTAACATACTGTGAACTGAGCCCAAGTGACAAAATCAATCCATCACGGCCACGCTGTCGACACAAAGAGGGACAGAGGAGCTAACAGAAATTGATGACATCCCTGCTCGAATTTTACACCGTTTCGGCCACAGCCACGATTGAAGCAGACAAAGATTTATAGTCCGACCCGTGCCGCTGCTACCCTTGATTGCCTCTTTTTTTCCCTGAAAGGCTTTTCTGCATATTTATTCCCAAGCTCATCAGGACCTCAGAGAGGCATTAGAGTGACAATCTTATTCCACCTATGGTGCAGCAGCATCTGGGAATTTGCATCTCTTGCTGCATATAAGACTAATGTTCTCCTGCCCCTCAGTTGCTTCTGTACCGATTTTATTCGTTAATTACGACTTTTATCCGTCCGCCGTTTGCTCACAGCTCTTATTTGTGTGTCTCACTGTGTAATTTAGAGAATAATTCACACTGGTGAGAGCTGATCTCACTGTCTGTTTAGCTGGCCCAGCGAGTGGGATTATAGCCGGCGGGCGCTGGCTCGATTAGTTCTTGTTGTGTTGTTTTTGTTGGTGAGACAAACCTTTCTCATTGGCATTATTGTGTTTGAAAGATGTTTGTGGTGACAACATGTTTGGCTCTTAAATTGCTCCATTTATCTGTGTGTGTGTGTGTGTGTGTGTGTGTGTGTGTGTGTGTGTGTGTGTGTGTGTGTGTGTGTGTGTGTGCGTGTGCGTGCGTCTTCCTCCGTTGTGCAGACCTGCCCTGCGTCATGCATTGAAGGTTTTACGAGTACTTATGGAAAATATAAATTTCATTGATATTACTGGCTAGAAACAAATGCTTCTCATCACAAGCATCGTAAAAACGAACACAGCAGTTAGCGTGACAGGAAACTGATTATAATAATTCAAATGTGATGAATAACTTTCATCAAACATCCAGCATGAGCATCTCTAGATGGAAGTTCCACATCTCTGAGTATCCATTACAAATGTTCTGTGAAATGGAAGGAAACGGGACCTTGCGCCTCTTTGTGCATACCATAAACATGTATTACACCGAAAATGTTCATATTAAACACAGAAATGGCTGACAAACTCTAGAGACACTGTCAAGAAAATGTAATACCACCACATCGTCACACACTCCACCCACGAATAGTCCGAAAATGATCAGGACTGTATGACTGCATTAGAACATTTCAATAAGTCGGAATGCTTTCAGAAAATTCTCCATCATATTTTATGGCATGAATGCTGATTTATTTAGTATAAAATATAATTGCTTCTGCTAAACAAGGTGCAGTCTGTGGAAAGTAGAGAAAGATTGTATTATTAAACATGGGCTGAGAGAAGCACTGAGATAATAAGACTTTCCACAAAAGGTACCTTCAGTGCAATGGTATTCCTTAAGATGTTTCTAGATGAGCTTGCAACTCATTTGAAATAACTGAATGTCAATAGTTCATTATCTCATCTTTTGGGTAAAGGTCAGTTTACAAATGTAATGTTAGAGCTCACAGAGTATATTTTTAGGTCAGAAAAGGTCATTCAGAAATCTAAGTTCATACGAGGGAGGATTAAAGAAATCCTCCTTTCTTTTCAACAAGTCTGCTTGCACAGAATTAAAAAAAGCCTGCAAAAACTTGTCTTGAAAAGGCTTATTGGAAATGTACAGCAAGAATTCCTAAACACAGGGTACATTCCTTGAAATTGTAAGCATTCAAAATGCACTCTCTAACCACTTTTGAAATGCTAATATGGTCAAAGTTTTCAAGGCAATATATTTCAAAAAGGGATGAATCATAATTAGCCAAGTTTACCAATTTTACTGTATAGTATTGTTTCAAAGTTTTATTCTCTTGAGTACCGCAGAGGACATGTCACTTATCATGGACTAGAAATAGCCCACTTAAGGACTGAAATAACTGTCTCTCTGACACTTCATCCAATGCTAAATGTAAATGTAGCAAACCATTTTACAAGTTAGATGTTGGGAGCCAAACGTTTACTGAATTAAATAAAAGGAGTATGATTTTACTATATAAAAAAACACACACATACATTTACATACACATATATATGTGAGAGTGTATGTGTGTGGTGGGGGGGGGGGTTTACAACATACATATGTATGTGTGCTTGTATACACATGTATATATGTATAAAAAAAAATCCTTGACCAGATGTGCACATTGAGCAAAAATGCTGGGATGTCAAAATGCCAGTTGTTAAATTAAATTGCTGATCAGGCGAATTGCATATTTCGTTGTCCAGGTGACATCACCATAGCAGTATTCTTCATGCCACTGGGCATATCCATTCCCACGCGAGTATCACTTTACCAAAATCTTCCCATTAACACTGCCAAAGTGTGACGTATACCTATAGCTCAGTTGATTAGGAAAAAGGAAAAGTTGTTTTATGTTGCTTTGGGTGCCTGACTAAAGAGCCTATTAGACTGCGGTTGGTGATATTGGCACAGGAGGCCTGCATTGTGCAGATCAGACCATCCCTCCCCCTTCTGACACAGTCTGTTTCCTGAGGAGCCCCTTTCTCCTCTCTCTGCCACTGCTCCCATGTGGGCACCAGTCAAACACGCTGGCCCCCCATCACAGCATCTGCATCCTGTGCAATTTGTCATTGGCCTGTCTTTGCATTGCCATTGGCTGTTGCCGAGCAACCTGTCCGTCTCACAGACTATTTCCCATGATAAATTAGCTGGGCTGTTACTATGCCAACCGAATTTGTTACTTAATTAAACTGATTCAGATCACAATTGGCTGGAGGGGGTAAAGAACTGGGGCACACTTTGTAGCGGCACAGCCTGCACTCACACACCGGGCCATAAAGCCGTGGAAATTGACTTTTACAGGGAAGCAAATATGATTTAAAGCAGTTAATATTGTTTCTTTCATATAACCATTATGAAAGACTTTTCCTCTAAGATATACAAAATATTACAGAAAAAAAAAAAATTGCATTGCATAGTATGTACTGTACCATATTAAACAATGGAACAACATACTTTATATGCAATTATGCAATGGAACTGAGAAGTAATGCATCTAAATTAATAACTTTTAATAAAGCACATAGATATAATTAATAATTAATATGGATTTAACAATATATGATTATTATTTAATAAATTATAATAAATAATAATTTATTATTTTTAACTTATTATTTAATTATTTATATATATATATATATATATATATATATATATATATATATATATAATAGTTTCTATAAGATTCGAAAAGTTTCTAAATCTAAAGTGTTGTATCAAATACAATGTAAAAATGTCAACTGTGCTACCAATAACAAAATAATAATAATAATAATAATAATAATAATAATAATAATAATAAATTGACGTAGTGATTTTGATTCAGTCATATTATATATTATTTTTGACTTGAATAAAACCAATTAATCTATCTACGATTTTTTTTTATTCAGAAAGAAACAAAACAGGAAAGCCATTTGGTTATGCGTGCGAGAGGGCAGAGGGAAGAATGAAGGCATGTAATCCCCTTAATTTGGAACATCACACCTTCAGCATTTGCCTGTATTGGAAAGGGGCTCTTATCCAATCCCACCTCTGTTTCTGGCTATTCTTATTTCCATACATCCTGACAAAACCATTTTGTCCCATCTGATTGGGTCTATTTGCATCAGACACCTTTTCTGCATATAGATTGATGGGTTTAATCAGTGAATCAGGGAAACCGTTCAAACATCAATCACTGTCAGTGCTGTCTTTCTGTCTCTCTGCAGCCAGGCCTTGATTTTCTGCTCAGATTCATCCAAAACGCACACAAATGTAACAAAGAACTAAGGAGAAACCATTTGAGAAGAGACCAATAACTTATCGGCAGCTCACACTGAGGCCTTCTATCACTCTTGGCCCGCCGCCCCTCTCGTTCAAGCCCTTCTAGTTTCATGTCAAGGCTAGTTTCACTCGCCAGTTTGCAGAGAAAGGAGGAAAGGAGTAAAGCAAAGTCTCTCCACCTGTCTGCTCGTTTGTGAAGAACACCCGATGGGTAACACCTCACCAAACGAAAATAGGGAATTAAATCAAGTGCTTCTTAAAAGACCCTCTCTGATTATCTTCTTTGTGAAAAAAAAAAAAAAACTGATTTGCTTTTCCACTCCAATAGGTAAAACAAATAACTAACATCACCTTCCTGGGGCAGATCTGGAAGGGAATGGATGCTAAAAGAAGTGATGTGACCCTTTGAATATGTAAAATAATTCATTATTTCCTCATGAAAAGAACACCGTAGAGCAAAATCTCGGGTAATGTCTGTAACACTATAGCTGCACCAAATGCAAAAATAATGATTGTTACCAAACAGATTTCCTACCGTCTCTTCAAACATTATCTCATTGTCATTGTTCTGCCGAACCGAACACTCTAGCCCTAAACCCCAATCATCGGTTGAGCAAAAAGTGTTATGGCTGTTTAAACAACAATTGAGTCTCTTCTGAAATAATTACATTTGCATGCGTTTCAGATGAACACACTTCCTGGGAAGTCAACCTACAAATGGCTTTCTTATAACTGTCTCTGCACATTAAAATTTGATTAATTTTACTAAATTTTATTCGACAAGGGGACACACTTCATCTTTAACTAAAGCTTGAAAATCTCAAGTGAAAATAATAATCATTAAATATAAATTGTATAAATGGTTTCTCTTACATATGAAAGCTGAAGTAAAAAAAAAAATAGGTAATGGGAAATTATTTCAAATAATTTGGGAATATTTCACTAATGATAAATGATAAATATTAATTTGAACGATTTTCCCTATATCTCAAAATATAAACTGACTTTATATCTCATAATATATCTCATAACACTTTTATTTTTAACATTCTCATAAATATTTGTTTATTTTTTACTCTATAGGCAGAAAAGGGCTTCTAAACTACTATTTACACGCCGTGAAAACTCTAATTTACCATTGCTTTGGCAGCAACAACCACAACTCCAACACATCTACGCTCAGTCATACTCTGCCATTGGCCACAATACTTTCCTGATCAGGAATCTGGTTTTTGGAAGCCCTCAAGAGGCTGAGCAGTTGCACATGCCTTTGCATCTTCTGCATGGGCTAGTCAACCGGCTCACCTTTGGTTCTCACCGAATTAATCAAACTGCCCTTGGTGCTCTAATTGGATGACAGTCATTCTCCTGTCCTATACGCTGAAGGTGTACGTTTTCAAGGGGGAAGGTTGGGATTCCTATGTATCTTCATATATTCAGCGCACCTTTCACCTCATCTACGTCTCAGGCTCTACCACCCCCCATCCTGACCCCTCATTTTTTACCTGTCTCTTGCATTTGAGGTGAAGCTGTATGAAAAAAGAAGTGGTATCAGGTCATTAGGGCACCTTTTTTTCCAAGCAAGTGATTTTTCATCTGTCTTAAGCACATGCAGGGATGTAGGTGGCCTCTAATGTACAGCACATCACAGCGGAGCAGTCAAGGAGGTTATGGTGCACACTGCATCCTGGGAGAAGCGTGCAAGCGAGAGAGAGACAACCTGTCTTCCACACCAACGCCTCATCTCCGACAGCCATTTGCATCCCCTTAGAGGTCACACACTTGTCTGTGGAGGACGAATCGAAGACAAGCAGACAGATCACTTTCACTAACATAATCGTGTTTGTTATGGCTGAACGATTGAGACATATGCTTCCAAGATGCAAAATGGGATGCTCGTGTTTTATGCAAGGCACATTTGATGGTGTCTCCATCAAAATGAAAAAAGACGCTTCTGTCTACATTTCAGAGCATGGTCTATTCGATGTATGCATATCCAGTGGCCCCAAAAGCCCACTGTGCATTAGCACAGACTCTGGAACCACTAAATGAGAATTAGCTCTTACTTTTATCTGAAAAATTGAGTGTGTTTCAAGAAGTCTGTTGTATAATGTCAAATCAAAATGCTTTGTCTTTGATGTTGCTGTCCATTTTAAAAAGGGCCAACTTGCACCTGCTTTTAGGGAACTCTGCTTGGTCTTGGTGCCCTTAGCACAAGATACAATGTGACAAAAAAATTATTAAATACAATTTTACAAAAAAAGCATCATTACATTTACAACATTAAACACTAGACATTTGCAGGAAAATAAAGTTAAGAATGGCTTTTTAGTCAAAAGGGGATTTTTTTTTAAACGTGAGGAGTCGTCTGTTCAAAACCTAAACTAATTGTCAGTTTCAATAAAACGAGCAAAAATAAATAAATAAATAAATAACATCCAGTAATCACAAAGCACACACAGTAAATATATCAAATATTAACATACATTACTATATCTTTAAATATTACTATATAATATATATGACTATATCTTCAAAGCAAATAACTCACAGAAAATGTGGAATAAACAACACAAATATACACTGTAAATGTATTTATTTATTTATCGATGTTGTAAATAAAGCAAAGATTATTGAAGTACATTTTACAAGAAAATACTATTTCAGGTATTCCACTTACTAATTTCACATTTAATTCAATGTGTTACTTGTAATTCCTTATAACATGTTAGACAAACACTTTTCCCCATAATACTTAACACTAAATTAATACTTTTTACTCTAAGTTTTACTCTAAATCAACTAAAAAAAAAAAAAGAAAAAATCTCAAAAATACACACACAAAAAAAAATAATAAAAAATAAATAAAAAAAGCTAAAAAAAAAATATGCTAACAATCTCTTAACGGTGTCTCTTTTGGAGGTATGACATGGGTGGTGCTAAAAGCAGAAGGTGGGACATATATCACTGTCACTCAGGACTACCACAACTAATTATATTCTGGCCTAGTCCTGGCCACAACGAGCCTGGATCGCAACCAGACCTCATTGTACAGCGTAAGACAAGCTACAAATAGGCGAGTACATGATATTATTGCTTATTTTATGGTTGGTGGGAGCAATTCATTCATTTCATAGAATAGAGACATGTTTCTTGACTCTACCACAGATATAATACACATTTCCTGTCTCGGTTCAAAGAACCCAAGTGAAAGCTGTAAAACCTGACCACTACATGACCTGAATATGCATTTCAGATTTATGCCACTATTGGAGACTTTGTGGAATAAGAATGTGCCTGAAAGGTTTTCACAGTTCAAGGCACTTACAGGCAAACGTGTCATCTGCAGCTGCATTGTGCGAGTGAACCTTGGAAGAGCTTTCAGTGGCTAAAGCAAGGTGAGAGCATTTTTAAGAACAAGATTGGCCACTTGAGAACAGAAACCTGTAAATGATACACACCTGTAAATGGATGCAGCTTCTTTCTTTTTTATCCATGGGCCAAAATCTGAATAATTGAAAAGAGACACATCTTGATAAGTGTCTGGAATTTTAAACATTAATAGCGCCGTATTCCCTGTACAGCTTCAGCTACATTTAAACCACAAAATGATATACAGTCATATGAGTTCTGTCATTTAGAGCACAAGAAAGCACTTCCCAAATTATTTAAATCACCAAAATAAAGTCATTGACCACATTCGTGCATGCAAAAATACCTCTATGGTTGAAAGAGTGATTACACAACACATTATGAATCTACACAGTCATCATGCACCTATTTTTCAGAGGTGAACCAGTAGCAGTTTTACTTCAGTCCTGAAAAAAAAAAAAAAAAAAAAAAAAAAAAAAAAACACAGTTTGACTATTTAGCAGGTTTTCTTTTTTTTCTTTCTTTTTTTTATATCTAATATATGTAAATAATAGTAAAAATAAATAATACGAGAAAGAGAAATAGAGAGAAATTTAGCGACATTATTTGATTAAAAATACAATAAAAACATAATATTCTGAAACATTATTACAAGTTAAAAAAACAGCCTTTATTCTTTCAAGTTTCTTTGATGAATAAATGTAAAAAAGAATAGCATTTATTCAAAATACAAATCTTTACTATCACTTTTTTTTAATCAATTTAACAAATCCTTGGTGAATAAAAGTTTTTTTTTTCTTTCGAAAAAAAAGAAAAAGAAAATAATTACTGACCCCAAACTTTTTCTGTTTCAAATAAATGCTGTTCTTTTTGACATTTATTCATCAAAAAATCCTGAAAAAATGTATCACAGGTTCAAAATATATATTCTATCATAAGAATGATTTCGGATGGATCATGTGACACTGGAGTAATGGTAGATGAAAATTCAGCTTTGCCACCAAAGAAATAAATTATATTTTAATGTATATTGAAATAGAAAACTGTTATTTTAAATTGCAATAATACTTCACAATATTATTGTTTTTTACTGTATTTTTGATCAAACAAATGCAAAATTGACGAGCATAAAATCTTACTGATCCCACATACACACATATTCATTCATTCATATATATCAATTTTAATAGACATGACACTTGGACATGACCAAGACAGATATTTTTAACCCTACATGTCACTGTTAAATTAAAATGGAAGATGAAGCTCTTCTTATATGGAGAAAGAACAGGACTGGTTAGGAATTCCCTCCAGCTGTTCTCCGGGCATCCTTTAACCTGCAGGGTTTTTATTGATCTGTGTCTAAAGACACAGATCAACTGTCAAATGTTCATTCAGATTATCACAGGAAAGCCTGACTCATGTATGACCTCAAGCAAGATATTCATTATTGAGATGGGTGCCCTTTGCTGTCATTAAACTGTACTGGCCAGACACAGTTAATAATGGGCTGCTTGATTCGAAACAATGTCTTTTATGACAGCTAAATAAAAAAAAAAAACTACTACCACTCATTTTGGTTAACTGCCAGTCCCTTACCACCATAACGTATGGATCTCTGACATAACAGTTTGGTTTTTTCCACCTCCCACTCTTATCTTTGTGGCCAGGTCTGTCAGAGTTTTTCTCAGTGTGATCAATATCACACAAACAGTACTGGTGTTTAACGTCCTCTTGGTGGTTTTAAGCAGGTGTAGCTTTGTTAAAAGGTGAGCAACCTTTAGGTTTGTAGGGTTCTCAATGCATTTGATGATCACAGCAAAATGCACAACAAATACTTTTATCTGCAAGTGTCAGTTAGATAATAAAAATGCAAAATAAACTGGAATGAAATGCGGCTCATCACAAACAACCACAAAGAAAGTTGTTGTGCTCAGTTCCTGGTGTGGGGCTGATCGAGAGACCTATTTAAGAGCTATTATCAGAATTAGCAGGAAAGCCTTTTAAAGGCAAGAAGCACAACAAAAACCACCAAATAAACTGCCTCTGTTTTCCTCTTCCCTTGTGTTTTGGAACTTGCTGAAAGGGTTGTTGAGTTGCGGCTAATCGCTCAAGAACGTGGTATCTGTGCTTTGCATAATGTGTTCACCGGTGGTCTATAACAGGAGGCAATAATGCAGTGCTTTCTGCAAGCTTATCATTTGTGGTTTTGTGGCCAAAGGCGCATTCAGCCACCAAGAGCATCATGGTCAGAGGAGATGACACGGTGAGTTTCCTGATGTTCAACAGTCAGTTCCTCGGTTTAATTAATAATGAAATACACCTATATTCACAAAGGAATCCCTAAGATGAAAAAAGTAAATTAAAAGTTATTTGATGGAAACTATAAGTAAATAACACACGCAGTAGACATAGCATTTGCTTTTTATGAGCATGGCACTCATTTATGCTTCTGAATGGTTTCCTTAAACCGTTATCTAAACAAGCAATAGTGCTGTAATACTGAAAAACAGCAGTTAATATCCATTTCAGACAAAATTCAACCAGTTGCTTTCTGTATTTTTTTCTCCAACCAAATAAAAACAGTGCCAAAAGGCCTATCGATTTGTAGAAATATGACAGGATGTTCACCTTGTTTGCATGACAGAGCTAGCAATAATGGCTAACTTCAACAAAATCCTTCTTTCTTCTGAGAAGAACAGTCTTTAACACCAGAAAAGACTCCCAAGATGAACTACTCTGAATCGAGATTGGCTGCGCATTTTGACCGAGGAACGGTGTCTCACTTAATTGGCCTTTAGAATAGAAAAATGGACATCTCATGAGACTCATTTTAATTTGCATGAATAATGTGGAAGTGATACTATCTGATAAGCTGAGATCTGATTATGTACAATATCGTTCAAAGCACAGGGTATATATAAAGCAGCGGTTGAGAAGCGTGGCACTGAACACGTCTAATGGCAGAGGGCAAATCACGGGCAGGTCTTTCCCATGGCCTTTCCAATGATCAAGAGGAAGGAGGAACATTCTTCATAAAACTTCAGATACAAAAGACAAACTGTCTCTCGCATGCCCCCCGAGACTGGAGAACATCATCTCTTGAATATTTCACGGCTGTATCAATGTCAGAGAACATTTCTTGCTGACTCCCTACTGCTCAGCGTTAATGAATATTAAGCGGGACATTTTCCTTTGGGTGAAAGGTCCCTTTATTTATTCTCTTTATTGTTCGAAAGCCATCCCTGATTCCATATTTCAGAACCGCAGTCTTTCCACTCGTTTATTTGAGACCTGCAGATCTTTCATTTGGGCCAACTCGCACAAAATCCTTTATGTGCTGAAACTCATGTTATAGCATGAAAGAAGTCACAAACTCAGAGGAAAGGAGAATAGATGAGTATCTGATTTGATCATTGATTAATTAATGGCGTAAAAAGACTACAAATGCTCACCAGCTTCACAGATCTGTTTAGTCGCTCGTGACGTCAATTTGTAGGCCAAACTGGAAGGTTCATTCTTCTCTCGAATTTCAAATGGGATTTCACAATGCTGGTCACAAAAAATACAGTACATCAACAATATTGTGCAACATTTTTACAATTAAAACTTTTTTCAATTTAGTCAATTATTTCTATTTTAATATATTTAAAAAAAAAATCACATTAGTCTTTTTTTCCTAAAAAAAAAAAGGGGGGAACCCACAGTCCAAAAACAAATCTCCTGATTAAATTGATGTCATTTCCTGTCATGGAAAAGCACTGGGAGATCAGGTGATCAGGTGGCAACTACCCACTCTAACACTGCTATCATATTTATTTATTACATAATAAATAAATGTATCCCCACACTGAACTGGTCAAATATTAAATAAGTGCTTGTCGATTCTCTCTGCATTATTCAGGTATTGGATCCCTTCTGTCTTTGGGAATTCATCCACATATTCAAAAGCACAGAACGTCTCTGGCTGAAATGCTCTAATGATTTCCAGGCCCTGGGAGCTTATGGAATTTAATTTCTTGACAAAAATATCAGCATCAGAAAAAGGAAATTAAAGTTATCATTACTGTCAGGACATTATCGCAGCCTCACTTAACCTGCCATTCAGTAAAATGAATTATTTATGTTCCTTCTCTTTTATTTGGAGATGGGAGGGTTCTGAATATTTCTGTCTGCTGTATGCGAGTTGCTATTAGGAAAAAATGAACTTTCTGAAACGTTTGCACTGTCATGTTTAAATAATTCTCTACTAAAATTGACAGCTGACACATTTACACAATTGGTAGAATCAGAAGTATGAATGAATACAAGTATGGATGGAAAAATAAGAATTAAATAAAGAATGTATTCTGCATTTTACAGTAAATGCCCAATGTTACATTCTTAAAGGGACAGTTCACCCCAAAAATGAAAATTCTGTCATCATTTACTTTGGAAAGCTATATGACCTAAGGGAAAATAAGCAATAAAAGAATTACCCTTTTGGGGTAAATTAACCCTTTAACTGGATGATATTGGTACACTCCATGCTTAGAAGTATACATTTGTATCTTCTAAATTAAGGGAATTGTGGGTTTCAGGCTAAACACAATTAAAGTGTCCAAATTCTGTGCTGTAAACTACACAATATATGTTTACCAACAGCGAGAAGCCAGTTACTGTGTTTCAGTCATTTCGTCTTTTATTGTACATGCTCTGTTTTCTGACAGGTCTTATTTTCAGTATTGAGGGGTTCAAGCACAGCAACGTGTGATTACAGCATTTGAGTGTCATTCGACATCTGGAGATTCCAGACATCTGTGTGGATGAGTGACTCTATTCCTCTCTGCCTCTGCACACTCACACACATATGGTATCAGAGAAGCTTCAAAAACATGTTACCCAGCTCCTCTCTGAATCCAATCACACATTTTCACTTTTCCTGAAGAGCTTCACTTTCACGTATGCTAGATAGAGGTCTAACAAGACTCCAGTTGCTTCTGTTAATGGACAAACAGCATACATTAACAATGTTAACCACAGAAAAACCACAAAGACCTCGGTAAAATTTCAATTCTTTTCATAGACAGAAAGAGATTTTATTGAGAATCAGTAGAGACTTTTACTTTAATCTACTGACAGATGGAACGATAGAAAGATAGAACGACAGACATACAAAGAGATGATAGATAGATAGATAGATAGATAGATAGATAGATAGATAGATAGATAGATAGATAGATAGATAGACAGACAGATGATAGAGCAATAGATTGATAGAACAACAGACAGACAGATAGATAGATAGAGAGAGAGAGAGAGAGAATGAATGAATGAAAGAAAGAAATGAACAAAGAAAAAAAGAAAAAATCAATTAACATTGACCAAGTGTGGATCATTATATCACATGCAATAACTTGAATGATAGAATAATAAAGAGCAATTTATTTAGAATTAGACCAGTGTGATTCCAGCAGGAGAAGATGGATGTGTGGAGATAGACAAATCTAATTAGCCTTGTACTAAGTCCCAGTGCTGTTCTCCTTGTCTTCTCTAGCCGGTCTCTACAGCGGCATAGTGCTGCTAATCCATGTCCACTGCTTAATGACTGCAAATCACTGATATCTGCTGCTGATGAAATGCTGAGAAGATTAATCTCCTATCCCTTTTCACCAGAAAACGGATAACCTTGGAAGAGTGAAGTATGCTGTATATTTTCCCAATCAGAAAATAGATTTTCATAATCATTTTTAATAAATAGTTTTTTCATCATTCACACATTTGTCCAGCAGTGCTAATCAATACACTTTAGAGTTAAAGGTACACTTTCAGATGGCAAATGTAAATGCATTTACAATATAAAATAAGAAAAATGCCCAAAATGCGAGTGAGTCTGAGGAAATGTGGTTAAAGCATAATGGGTAAATTAATCTCAACCTTTAGAAGGGGAAAAGGCAAAAGGGACCGCTGAAGGGAGGGTAAATGCCCCTTTGGATGGTTGCCAACTGCTGCCATCTTAGAATTTACATCTGTTTATTTTCCAGCTTAAACCCACTCATTTCTCCACAGCTGAGGTTTGCTGACCCGTGCATCTAGCCTCTTGGCTGAAAAATTAAGCCCAAACTCTTACTCTTTCTCTCAGTTCATCCTTGTCCTTTTTTAATGTATATATAATACATAGAAAGATGGGCTAGTTTTCACAAAGGCTCTAATTGTAAGGTTTTAAAGGGAGAATAAAAAAAAAAAAAAAAAAAGTAATTATCCTTTATTCACTCACAATAGAAGATATTTTGTTTTGGTGGTCATTGACTTCCACTGTTTGAACAAAAATTAGACACTTATCAAAATACCTTTTTTATGTTCCATAGAAGAAAGTCATAAAGTTTTGGAATGATGTGAGGTTGACTAAATCATGATAGAACTTTAATTTTTGGGTGAATTATCCCTATTAGACCCAATATACAAATATATGTTTCCCCTAGTTTTGTATGTTGCTATTAAACACCTAGTTCAAAACCTCTAAATTAGAATAATTTTGTGAAAGCTAGAATCCAAATTAACATTTAAATATAATATTTTTAATATCAAGTCTTCTGTAGCCATGGATTTAAAGTGTGCCTATAGGCAAAAACTGATTAAAAATAAATCCACCTTCCTTGAGAAAACATCACTGGAGTAAAAAGTGTGACAACTAGCCCCAGTTGCCCCATATAAAACTGTGGCCCTCTAAGTCTTCATTTTATTGTTCACTTTTGTTATTCTTAACTATTTTGTTGCCTTTTATATGTTATTGCATTTATCATCCTCATTTATGAGTTTACATTGTGAACCATTTAAATCATGCTTAAAAAATATGCATTAATGCATCGATATTAGAATATTGTTATTTAGCAGAAGCACACCACAGCCATTACATTCATATTAGAACCTTGGATAGGGACTGGACACATGAGCTGTCATGAAAAATTGTTAGACCACAAGGGGGAGGAAAGGGCCGGCTGTTAGCCATCCTTCTTAGTTCCACCAGCAAGAAGGAGGGAAGTCTCACACATGATTAAACTTTATTGGAAACACGCCACAGAGATTGGATTAAATATTATTGTGAATTCTGACTCTGCAGTAGCAGCCTCTTTTAAACAGTCATTGCAAACAATCATTCCAAAACATTTTTTAACACCATTTATATAATCTACCAGAATAAAACACTGTCCATTCCAAGACTGGAATGAATGAATATATATACTGCGGTCATGCAGTATCTGCACAATGTTAATTATTTTACCAAAACATAATAGGGGATGATATAAAATGCACGTTTTTTTTTATTTTTTTTTATTTCACATAATATACGTTTAAATATCGTCCACAAGAATGAATAATAGTAAAAAAAAATAATTTTATATATATATATATATATATATATAATATATATATATATATATATATATATAATATTATATATATATATTATATATATAAAACTTCTGTAATAGTTGCATGTTAGTCTCTCAGTTGTCCTCAGTGTGAAAAGATGGATCTCAAAATCATACAGTCATTCTTGGAAACGGTTGAAATACGCAAAAAATTCTGGAAAACGAAATAATTTCTAGGACTTGAAGGATTTTTCTGAAGAACACTGCTCAGTTTAACTGTTCAGGACAAACAAGGGACTCATGAACAACGATCACAAAACAAACAAACAAAAAAACAGCTGTGGATAATCCAGGTAATAACACAGTATCACGAATCAAGCATATATGTAAACTTTTGAAGGTCATTTTTATAAATTCAACCACTATTATTTCTCTTGTAGACTATATGTAAATGTCTTTTATGTGATATATCTTATTCAGGTCAGTACTAAATAAAAAAATCACATCACAACTGTATTATATGTATATATAATTATTTCACAAATCTGGAAGTCTGCTGCCTATAAAAAAAATGGAAACTACTGTACTTTATAAACAGCTCTTAAATTGAGTAATCTGTGACAAAAGTGGAAACAACTGTGGAAACAAACTCATGTTGTTTTATAAGCATTCACCTTAACTGATACTCTCTTCTGATTATCTGAACCGATAATCCCCTTCACAGTTAACAAAAATTTGTGTTCAAATTTGCGTTTGCCTTACAGCAAGGTTCACTTTTCAAATTGCCAAGACTTGTTTGCCAGGTTTTCACTCATTTTCACATGGAGATACTAAACACATTCCCAAGCATTTAAACTTCTCCAGCTACTGTAGAATCACTTCATCTTTGCAAGCAGCTCCATCTGTATCTCTTTCTCTCTCCAGTATGACCTTCAACTGTGGACCCAACAGAGGCACAAGATCTGTCATACTCCCCTAAGAATGCCCTTATTCTCAACCATATCACAGTCTGATCACAGATGATTATCCGTTAACTAACTCTCCTTTAATTAACTCCTGATTAGTTATTAATATCAGACTCCGTGTTGCATGCTAGCAGTTGATGCTTTTAATAAGTGGATTAGCCCTAGTGTCTTTTCCTAGTGTTTTTTCCTTCTCTGTCTTTACTCAAGCTACAATCTTCTCTCCCCTTGAGTCCTTGGCACTTGGCCAGAAGAAATGTTCCGCTAACAAGTTCCTTCTTGTGGTCACAGGCTTAAGCTATGAGGTGTGAGGAGAGCTGCAAACTGTTTGTCATTCAATGTTGTCTGTTTTAAAATTAATGGAACAAAAAGGCTAGCTTTAAAGGGTCAGATCACAATAATTAGCCTGGGGTATTCTAATATCAAGGAGGCATCACTGATCTGAAACTGTATCTTGCCAAGCAACAAACTATTCATAATATAAAGGTAAATTGTGTAATTTCTGCTTCCCCAAGTGGTATCAAATGAAATTGTGAAAAATATTGACAGGTGTCCTGAAAACTCCTCTCATTTGCCACAGGGAATTTTCTGAACATGTATGAATCATTACTTAAACGATCCTGCAAATATACAGTACCATTTAAAATTTAGTTGTCTGTAAAATTTAGTTGTCTGTAAAATAAGTCTCTTATTCTCACCAAGATTGCATTTATTTGATAAAAAAAAATACAGTAAAAACAAAAATATTGTGAAATATTTGTACAATTTAAAATAGCTGTTTTCTATTTGAATTATGCCTGGGACGAGCACATGCTGAATTGTTTATCGACGGTACAACCTTCGACAACGATGAGCACATGCTTAATTGAGCGCCATCAATGCCTCTACGAGCACATGCTGAATTGAGTGCTGTGCCTGCTTGTGATGAGGAGATTGTGAATTAAGAATGAATAAACATTTGCATTTGAATGTTAGGTGTGCGTCAGGGAGCGTCATCAATGGCGCGAGAGATGCGGTGATGATGTAAGTGACGTTGTTGCAATTTAATGTTTTGTTAGTCTAGCCCAAGAGACGCGCCGCTGCTGCGTTATTTCATTTAAAATATTTGAGAAATATAGAAGCTCAGTGTGGAGATCATCTTGATAAGGTGAAAACCGAAACCAAGCCATTCACACAGAACGCATATTCAGCACATTTTTTAGACGGACAGACAGCTGCACTCACGTCTTACACAAGAGAGGTATATAAAGCCATGCAAAGTTAAAACAGTTTAAACTTTTAGAAAACATCACAAATTTGTGGAGGTTTATTCCTTTTCACTGCGTCTCAAATGTTTTTAAATGCAATCTGTGTGAATGGTGATTCGGCTCTTTGGATTAAGCAATGCATAAATACATGATGCTGTTTTGTTCATAATTGTTTATGCAATTTTACAAAATTATATTTGATTTTTAATTTAGTTAATTTAGACGTAATGCACGTTTTTTTTTAAATGTGCTGCGTTATTTTACTCATTGTGACCTCCTGTGGCCTCGGGAAACAAGACAAAATTTCCTTAAAATTTATTTAATCTGCATATAAAACATTAGAATTTTGATATTTGCTTAATTTTTATTTCGTGTTTGATTGTTAAAACAAAAATATTTGTTGTTTGTCTCAATAAATTGGGTTAATTTAAAAATACAGTGGTTAAATTAAAAAGAAAAAAAATTCTATTGCTCTTGGTTTTAAAAAGGTTATAAAAAATGTCAATTATCGATACTGAATGATATGAAACATTATATCACATATACATTTTTTAGCAATATCGCCCAGCCCTAATTTGAATATATTTGAAAATGTATTTTATTCCTGTGATGGAAAAGCTGAATTTTCAGCAGCCATTCCTCCAGTCTTCAGTGTCACATGATCCTTCTGAAATCATTCTAATATAATTTTACATTATTAACAATATTTAAATGCTGCTCAATATTTTTGTGAAAACAGTGATACAATTTTTTTTTCCCAGGATTTATGAATAGAAAGAGCAACATTTATTTGAAATAGAAGTGTTTTGTAATGATGTAAGTCTTAATGTCACATTTGATCAATTTAATAAATAAAAGTATGCATTTCTCTAAAAATAATTATATCTCTCACCAATGATACTAGAGAAAGACTGTTACAAACTGATATAAAAATTGTGATTTAGGAACTGTCAAAATACTGAAATAATTCATTAGGTTTGTAGCATCACAACTTATAGTTAATTACTCCTCAATACTTATGTGGTGCAACCAAACCTCAATGTTCTGCTCTGGCTGTTTATGTAAAAAGGATCATGGAAATCCAACACAATATATATCACGGATTTGACAAACCATATTCCAAGGAACATTTACAAACACATTATGAATATTTCGATGCAAATAAGGTCCAAAGCAGAAGTTCCCTCATCTAAATTTCTCTTCGGAGTTCATTAAACTTCATATTAGCCTTTAACTGACAATCATCAATGTATCCTGAAAAGCAGATTTCTGGTACATAAGACACTGTATCTTCAAATTATACCCATACAGGCCTGGAAGACGGTGTTTGTACTTTCCAGGGGAATAACCGGAGATAATAACGCCACTCATTTAAGGCCACCCCTGCGAAACCTCGACCAGTACCTGTCTCCCGAGTGTCATAAAGACCCTTTCTTGTTCTGCCTGCATGTCATAACTGGGGTTTGTCATTTGCACACAGCAGTCCTTAATTACAGGCTTTTAAGCTGCACTTCAGGACCACAAGCCTGTGAAAAGTTCTGAATTTCCTCTCTAGAGGGCTGACAGCGACTGCAGCTAAATGGGTGTAAAGCGACTAAAAATTTTTTGACTCAGCCGACAAATTAGATGCGTCTGTGCCGGCCACAGATGGGTGCCGTTAACCTGTCGGGACACAGTGTCACGACATTAACGCACATTGTCTGTGGCTCTCTGTCACCACCGCGCACCTCAAGCAGTCGGCAGCCTTCATTTAAACTAATGTAATTAGGGTCTCTCTTTGTGCTGAGTGGGTTGAGTCACATGATATTCTCACACATTTGCATAATTCTAGAGTAGTTCGATATCTGCATGCGAAAAAGAAAAGAACACTTTATTCGGTCTCGTTCAGTGTGAGGTCAGTTAAATAATCACATTCTAGGGACATAATGAGGGATCATACTTCATCATACACTAATATTTGGACAGATCTGAACCAAGGACATCATAAAACAATATCTTTTTCCATTCAACAGGTTTTAAAATGTTCTGTCAACTCATACGAACACCAAAAGAACCATTTCAGCTGTGGTTCTTCACCTAGTGTCATTCTTTGTAAACTGTAGTTCAGAATGTAACACTGTGAAACTTATATACAGGCCTCAAGGTATAGCACAGCAAGAACAGACAATCTGGTGTTTAGCCCTACACGCCCATTCACATGAGAAACTAGATATTTTACAGCACAGGACGAAGTAAAATCCTCGATAATCTATACTGGAAGAGCCATTTACGTTGAAACCGTACCTCGAGTGTTTGACCCAGATAAGTTTAAAGTGACCCTTTGACACACAACATCTATTGAGGGTGTTATCAGACTGTGCTTTTGTGTTCATGATAACACTTTTTTCAAAGTTCCCTTTTAGGCTCCTTGCCTTGTTGTATTGTTGTGTCCTGTAAACTCACCAGTATTCACATCCTCCATGCGGGCAGCATTAGAAGAGCACCATTACTATGTTTCATAGCATTCTAATGCGTAAAATAATTCATGTAGGTTTTTTTTTTTTTTTCACCTATACAAAATCCTCTCACAGACTTCAGCCATTCCCAGCTTGTCCCTTCCTTCATATCACGCTTGGTTTTGTTTTGCATAAATGTCAAACTTGCTGCTTGAAAGCATTTGCATTGATTTACATTGAGGTTAACTTAACATGGCCATTATAAATCTGTTACCCTCGGGACACCCCTACCCCAGCATTCATCCACCTATGACATATTTGTTAAGAGCATTTTGGACGTAGGCCAGGAAAAGCCACTTCAGGATTATCTTAAGGTTTAGCAGGAGTGATGAGTGAATTTCAGCTTGAGTAGGACATATCAGACTGCAGCTTTAATCTCCCTGCTCACACTTCTCTTTCCTTAATATCCAGATTTTAAAAACAAAATACACCATATTATACTTAAAGAGGAAAAAGTCAAAATATAGTTTTATGAAACCATCTTCTACCTCCATTTTCTTAGGATAATGATGTTTTACTTCTTTTTCTGTATGCAATTAACCTCTGTTATGATTGGTTATCCTGTGGTGGAAAAGGGGGGGGGGGGGGGGGGGGGGGCAGTTGGCAGAGTTCACTCCTACATGATATGATGATACAAATGATGAACAAAAAGTAATCAGTTGGCAGAGTTCACTAAAGTTTCTGTTGGCGATGCATTTTCAATGACAATAGTCACTAACTGCAACAGAAGGCGCTCCATCTTGTCCAGCGGGTTTCTGCTCCTGTGCCACATTCACATCGAGGCTCGGTTTTAATCACTCAGCATGGTGCAAGCTACAAAGGTCAAGCCCATTGATTAAGTGGATAAAAGGGTGACTTGTCATCTCTCATAGAAGACAGATAGATGCTCTATATTTTCGGCAAGGGACAGTCATTTACACGGCCAGTCCTACGAGGTTTAGAATACACACAGACTTACTTTATTTTACTATGAAAAGAACACTTCCAACCACACTTTTTAAGGAAATGTTAGCGATGCCTCAGCATTCCAGTTGTGGCCAATTTTGTCCTTAAAATACCACCATGGTAAAATCACTGCAATGTATAGTCTGTCCTGACTTATTACATTTATAAAACAGAGGCAGCAGCAACATGTTTATCACGCTATATAATAATTCTAATAAGCCAAGTTAAGTCAGGCTGTTTACAGTTTACATGTGCAATATTAATAGACTATAATAATTATTAATAATAGTCAATAATGTATTTATATTATGAATAATTATTAGTGCAGAAGAAAAGAATAATATTTAGGCAATTATTGATAATTAATAAAATGAATAAAATTAAATAATTAAATATAAAGAATATTATATTAAAATAATTATAAATAAATACCTCAATATATAAATATAATAACTACTAATTATAATCAATAAAAAGTAAACATAATTAATATAATACAAAATATAATTAAATCTAAAAATATATATTAATAGTCAATAATGTATTTGTATTAATATTTTATATATAGATAGATAGATAGATAGATAGATAGATAGATAGATAGATAGATAGATAGATAGATAGATAGATAGATAATAATTAATTCATATATTTATTATTAATAAAGAATAAACTATTAATTATTTCATGGCAATTATTCAGAATTTATCCACTTAATCAATGCAACAGAACCTTTCATTTCTTTTGCTTAATAACTCACAATATTACAGAAAATGACCAGAGTCTGCCCACAGAATGGAAACTGTTCAAATGTCCATACGAATAGCTGGTAATGCAACTGCATGAAGACAATTCCAAGATACTGTTTCAGCATTGTCCATCTCTATTTCTGACCCTGAGGCCCAAGCTACTCAACCCTGCTCTCATCGATTGGTGTCAGTTGGCAATTGCTATGACAACTGAAATGTCCTCTGGGTTACTATGACATCATACCCCCTTTTGACCTTGCCCTCACATAAGTCCGTACAATAGAGAGTGTGTGAAAAGGCATTGAACTTTTTTTGTCCGATTGGTGTTTTTGACACAGATACTCCTCAGTGAGGACAGAGAGAGGGAGACAGCACTCCATCCCTCTACAACAGCAAACACTCCATACGCTACTCTCAACCCTAGGGACCCATAATAGAAACCCAGAGGCCTATTTAAAATTTCATCTGATCCTATTAATTATCGTGAAAAGTGTGTGTCAAACTCAGGTTGATGGTAGTCAAGCTCTTCCTGTCATTTTAGGGAGATAAGATGTCAGTTATCTCTTTGGGAGGTTAATAGACCAACCACATAATCCTTTCCCTTCTCTGCAGATTTTGTGGTATTTGCATTTGGTAAGCTGATATGGTCATTCACTTGAGAGTGTGACTGCATTCCTAATGAATTTCCACACCGCCTAAACCCAAACGAGAGGACAGGAAACATCTCCACTCTCATTCATTATCTGTCTTCAGACATCCTCTCACATATGCTGCCACTTCTTCTGGAAAGCTCTTCTGTTCACTTTTTCCCTTCATCCTCATCACCGGATTCTTGACGCACAGAGGATCCTTTACAAGGACCAGTTGCTTAACTTTGGAGATTAATTAAATGTGTTTAATGCCGTTAAAGACGAAGCATGTTATTTCTGCTCCACTAGCGGCACCAAACAGAATTACAAAAATAATGTCTGTTGTCAAACAAGTTTCAAGCCCTTCCCAACAAACTGCCCCAACCTCATGCCATTTGATATTTTTTCACTTAGCTGAACTGGTAGAGAATGCCAGGGACATGGGTTTGATTCTCAGGGAAGGCAAGTAGTGATAAAAATTAATGCAGTTTAAGTCACTTTGAATGAAAGTCTCTGTCAAATACATACATATTTTGTCATGCTCGGTCAGGCTGATCAAACTAAGACTGCAATACCGTTTGGTGCCACTAGTTGTGCATTTAAATCTCTGTGGCATGAAATTTCATTTACGTTTATGCATTTGCTGACACTTTTATACATATAAAATTTACAGATTACAGATTACAGGAAGATGTAGATTACAGGAAACCAATGCTTTGTGGAAAGAATTGTGGACCAACAGAGAAAACCAACAAAGAATTGTGGGAACCAAGCTTCCCAACCTGGACACAGTTTATGCAAACCGTCATCATAAGAGTGCTAGCGACATCATCAAGAATCCAACTAATCCATGTCAAAGACTGTTTGAGCCCCTTCCATCGGGAAAAAGATACAGAGCAATTGGAACACGCACAAACAAACTGATAAATAGTTTTTTTTTTCCCCAGAGCTGTAGCCTGTAATATCACACCTTCTCCACACATAGCTGTGGCACTGAACTGAAGACGATTATTATTATTTGTGCAATACCTTTTTCTTTTGGACAATATCTCTTTGCACTGCACTGTTTGCACTATCCACACCCACTGTACATATATTCTTTTGTATATATTTTTGTATTTATATAATAGTGTAATTCATCTTGGGTATTCTTATATTTCTTCAATGCTGCTGGTCTCTGAGAGCTACCAAACAAATTTCATTGTATTCTTATAATGATAGTAAAGTTAATCACGTCCAAAACAATAGGAGGGAATACGCATACAAGACTGCAGCCAGTAACTAAAGGGGTAATCGGTTGTGAGAACACTTCAGTTCCCGAAGAGCTCTGATCAAGGGCTTGCTGTGCTTCTAAATAAACAGTGACAAAATGATGGCTATTAACCCCAGCTACCTCATTTGCTGCCCAATTGATTTAAAAAGACTTGCACAAGACATGGGCTAATTCCTGTGAGAAAAAATAAATAAATAAATAATTAAAAAGAGGAAATGCACCTATAGTTGATATTCCAGAGAGTCATTTACGAGTACTATGAGAGCAGACACAGAACATTCCATGCCTGTTTTTTTAGTATTATTATTGTAAAAACATTTATAACATGCATTATATATATATATATATATATATATATATATATATATATATATATATATATATATATATATTGTGCCCTTTTCAATGAATTGAGGAAAAAAGGTTGTGTGAAAATCAGGCAGCAGGCAGGGATATTTTAACGCTGCAATCATTGATGTAAGAGTATGCTTGCCCTTCAATCACACGATGCCAGAAAAACAAAAATCAACATCAACAGTCATTTCATTCTCTCTTCTGACATGCTCACTAAAGCTAAAAGACATTCC
>NC_056588.1:7125919-7228419 GCF_018340385.1 Cyprinus carpio | reverse complement strand
TTTAATAACAGTGTTAATATATTTATCAAATATATTAATAATTGTGTTTTTTTAATCATCTTTAGTGTTGGTTTACTTTTAATACTGCAAGCTAAATGCTGTTTATATGCCTTAAACTTAAAAATGCTATAAAAATAGAATATACATATATTAATTTACATCAGACTTAAAAAGCCAAACCCAGAGAAGGAATCTGCCTCCTCATTACAGAAGTCTACCGTACGCCACTGGGCTGTAATATCCAGTGTGCTGTGCCGTGACTGGTTGGCAGTGCCCTTCAAACTGAGTCTCTGCCAGGGCTTTTAGCGAGAGCCTCCTGCACCGTGAGGTAAACTACAGCATCCCAGAATTCCCCCACCATCCCTCATATTTATTTATGAGGCCTGGCATGGTCTCACACAAAATCAAAAAGCTGTTACGGGCGGCTCTGGATCCATTTAGATAAGGAATTATTGATATCACAAAGGTGTGGGGAGGAAGACAGACACTGGTTTTGGTTTCCTCTCAGCTTGCCTTTACTCTATCTCTTTAATTCACTCTTTAAGCCCCTGAGCAACTTAAAATTAAATTTCCAGTTAATAGAGCCAGGCCTCCACTCTATGCAAACTAGGCATTCTAAAACTAGAAAAACACATAAAGCCACTAAGCTTGTACATGAATATACATGTATACACTTAAGTATTTATATATTTTATATAAATATAAATATAAAATTAGTAATAATTTCCTTGTCATGTAGTAGCGATACAATGCTTTTATTCTAACCTTGTTAGTTTTGAGCCCACAGTGGGGGGAAAAAACACACACAAAACAATTTGAGCAAAGACTCTCAACCAAGAGACTTAGGCACTGTTTGTTAACAAATAGTAGTATGTACGGAGATATTTTGAACATTAATAATAATCGCAGGTCTTTAAATTTAAGAAAATGTGAATGATATAGACACACTCAAGTGTTTTTTTTTATTAACTTTTCCCTAAATATGACCTGGATTCCTCTAGCAGTGTATGTGTTTGAGATTTGTTTGCTGGTTTTATCTTCCACTAGATGAAATCATAAGTGTGATCTAATCATTTAGAAAAGTAATAGCGCAACAAGATGCACAGTTTGAGATGTTATTCATGCCAGAAAAGGCCAAACTTTGTTGAAATCCTTAACACTAACTATCAGTAATTCAAGACGCATTCACTCCATGTCATAATTATTGTAATTCCGAGATGACAACACGTGATGCTCTAGCTGAATTATGTGTTTCTATGGCAACACTATCAACGGCAAAGCGTTCAAGTGCCTGCGGAACTCGTAATTACAACTTGTAAGCTTGGAATGTTCTGAGAGCTACGACTTGGACCATGTGACCGCTGTACCCCCTGACCACCTCCATATTCATTTAGGCGCTACCTCAGAGTCCCAGGATGTGGATAGCTCTGGGTGGAATGTCAAGTGTTGTCAATTACGACATGGTGTGAATGCAGCTTTAAAAGTGATGTTTATCTCTGCTAACACCATTAATCAACATTAATTTAATTCAACTTAACCATTTAAAAGTGTAAAATGGAGTGGATTCTTGTCGGTTATCGTGTTTAGTGTAATATATTCTCATACACATCTGAAAATGCTCTCCTGCACATCCGCTGAGCCATGTGCTTATGCCGTGACACCTCCACACATTTAGATTTACGTGGTCAGTTTTACTTGAGGATGGTTAGTTCTAAAAGATGCTTTCATATGGTTAACCCAAGAAAGGCCCTGCCACTCATTATTCAAAGCAGACTCAATTAACCTTTTGTGAGACAGTGGGCTGTACAAGAGAGGCTGGCCACATTTGTTATCTACCACACCACTGCAGTTCTCTTCTTTAGCAAAGACAGACGTGTTGGTCTGCGGTTTCCACTTGGTTTCTGTCATTTGCTATAGAGAAATGCTCTTTAAGCTGTCATTGAAATGAAAACACCTCACCTTCATAAATATCCTCTCGCCCGCACAGGTTCACGTTGAGTCCAGAGATAGGATCTCTGTAAGACCCTTCCACAATATTGTATTTAATGTCACCTTTTGGTCACATCATCACTTTTTTCTGCACCGGAGCATGCAATATAATCTCTAATCGACACGTAGCTTCTTGTCAAATCCCTCCTCAGTTGAGCAATCGTGCCATCTGAGCTACAAGATGAAGTTCTTAACCGCTCTGTCAGCCTGGTATAAATAGATCCCATCTCTGCTCATCCCATCTCTTTCCTTCCTCACCTAATATTCTTTTGCAAACTTCCTGAACCATTAGCTCAGCTATGCCCTTGAGGGGGACAGAGTTTTGTTTAAAATGTATTTAAATGTATTATTTTATTTAATTAGTTTTATATTTAAATTAGTGCTGTCAAATGATTAATCGGGATTAATTGCATCCAAAATAAAAACTTTTGTTTACATAATATATGTGTGTTTATTGTGCATATTTATTATGTATATATAAATAAACACACATACAGCATATATTTTGAAAATATTTACATGTATTTACATGTATACATTTATATTCATATAATTTATGTAATATATAAATATATTTAATATATAAACGTAACATTTTTCTTAAATATATACATGCATGTGTGTGCATTTATATATACATAAAAAATATAAAAAGTACACACACATATATTTTGTTAAAAAAAATAACTTTTACAAAAAAACAGCACTAATTTAAATGTCTTTATACTATTTTAATAATTTGTATTTATTTTATTTTTTTATTTTCAAACATGCTTTGTCATGTTCAATTGTCGAAATATCTGTACACACACACACACACACACACACACTGTAAAAGATATATTATGCTCACCAATGCTATTTTTTATTATTATTATTATTATCGTTTTAAATTATAGTGTAAAATTAGATTATAATTATAATATTTATAATATATACTGTATTATAATATATATATAAATGTTTTGTAACATTATAAATGTATTCACTGCCATTTTGATCAATGATTTATTGATTTTTTTCTGAATAAGTATTCATTTCTTAAATAAAAAAATTATAATATATATATATATATATATATATATATATATATATATATAAATCATAATATAAATTATTCTGCACATTAAACAAGAGCCCTCAAATATGATGATGGTTCCTCAGTAGGGAATCATCATATTTTAGGGTTCTTGTTTACTAGAGTCCAGCTAGAGTCCACCATGCAACTGTAGCTTCATTTGGACTATGTAACCTCATTCATCTTCAGCCAGGTTTTGTGTCTCTGATCTACCGGTGCAATGTGAGCTCTCTGGCCTGTAGGTCTGCACTTGTCCCTTCGAAAAAAGACTGGGCTCATGGGGCAGGGATCCATTACAGGAGACCATTAAACAACAGATGGCAGGCGAGTCCCAGCCTGTGAGTGTGTGCGCTCGATTGGGCGAAGGAATCAGTGCTGTGGAAAGGGGGTGGATCCCATGGAAAGTGCCACCGCTGCTGCCTCATTCTCAATGACACAACGGCCAGCCGAGCATGTAAATGTGCATCATTTCCTCTAATGATGTGCTGGATGTGTGGCATCATAGGGGGCGTGTTTCAGCAGCCCACCGCTCCCATCCTGCCAGCACAGACGAAGGGACTGCAGGAGAAAGGCGAACTGAAGCACTCGCTGGGGCGGCATCTGTGATTAATCACCCTGCCACAATACTTTCTTACTTTCTTTCTTTCTTTCTTTCTTTCTTTCTTTCTTTCTTTCTTTCTTTCGTTCTTCTATTTCGTTCATTCGTTTTAGTTTTGTTTGCCCATTTTGTAATTTGTTCTTTTGTTTCTTTGTTTATTCTTTCGATTCTTTCTCTTTCTCTCTCCCTCTCACTTTCACATTCTCACTCTTTCTTATTCTTATTCTTTTTTCTTTTTTTCTGTTAGCTCATTCTTTCTTTTCTTTGGTTTGGTTGTTCTTTTGTTCTTTCATATCATTACAAGAAAATAAAAGTTAGCATTTCTGTTTTTAAATCATCCATAAGGTTTTTTTTTTTTCTTTTTTTCCTACGCTTGCATAGCATTACTGTAAATCCAATATTTGGTTGTATTTCAGGATGTTGAAATATCAGTTATACTTAGCTTGAGGGTCTTAGAAAAGTGCATGTGGTCTTTTTTTTGGCATTGGTGTATGGTAGTAAAGAAGCATGTGGGTGGCTGGACATCTTTGGCGTTGGTGAATTGTTGGACCCTGTAAATATCCAGACTCAGCCCTCTTTGCTTCAGCGGTTACCACCCTCGCAGAGTGCAGGCTGTCCCAGTGCTTCCTGTATCCATATGTGCTGTTCTCTACAATCACTGTTATTCCATGCCAAACCCAAGACCAAGCTTTTTTTCCCAAAAATAATTATAGATGAAGCATTTATGATTTATGCTTATGTTTTTTTAATTAATTTTATGTATGCATTTATGTATGTATATATTTCCCTTTTTTTCCCAGTTGCACAATTACTTTTGGTGCCGCTTGTATTTCAGAAATGATAGACTTCACTTTTTCAGTAACAGCTTTGGCAAATTTGAGTAATTCTTTATTTACTGATTCTAACAGCCAATGTAGTACATAGATGTGCCTTTTCATCATAAAGTGAACAGCCAAATTTACTTGGAGGCTGCAAGTATTTTTTAAAGTCATAAAAAATTAGAAACGAAACGGAACTGTAGCATTTGTGCTGGCATATGTGGTCCTACAGTGTGAATCTGGAGTGTGCCGTAGAAATGACTCGACAATCTGTCCCCTCTGAAGAGGCCCTGAGGAGAAGACTCTACTACACTGCTCTGTGGTGCATCTTGAGACGGTTCCTTACTCTCTGTAAAAAACACAGAAAAACAACTTTTCCAGACTTTCAACATAAACATTTTTGCAGTAAATGAGGATACATTCATAAATAGGATACATTTTATGTTTTAAATGTATAATAGCAGAAGTGATAGACTTATGTTTGTTTGGCCTTTTCTGTACTTATCACTAAGGAGTTTTTTATTGAAAGGTTTAAAGGAATAGCTCACCCAAGAAATTAAAATTTGTTGAAAAATGTGCTCAAACTCATCTACATCATGGATGGCCTGAGGGTGTTTCTTCATCGGAACAGATCTGGAGAAATTTAGCATTATATCACTTGCTTGCCAATGGATCCTCTGCAGTGAATGGGTGCCATCAGTCAGAATGAAAGTTCAAACATCTGATTAAAAACAAAAATCCACAAGTAATCCACACAACTGTGGATTTAAAAAAAAAACGGTTTGTAATAAACAAATCCATCAAGACATTTTAACCTAAAAACATTGTTCACAACTAAAATACGAGTCCTCTAGCCATAATATTGCTTTTTTCAGTGATAGTCATTTCCTCTGAATCAGGAGAGGAAATATGGACAGATCAAGCAAGTGAAAACAGCTCAGAACATTTCTAAACTAATATGTTGGTGGATTTTGATGTGAGAGGACAATAGGGGGTGGACTTTTTCAATGGTGAATGCATTATTAAGGATTATGCACTCACATTTTGACCAGAAGTGGTTTAAAGTTCAAATGCCTTGATTTGTTTGTTTCTTTTTTTTTTTCTTCTTCTTCATAAGATTGATGGACTGTCGTGTGGATTACTGTGGATTATTGTAATATTTTTATCAGCTGTTTGAATTTAGGGTTAGGGTTAGACGGCACCCATTCACTGCTGGGAATGCTAAAATGATCAAATTCTGTTAAGATGAAGAAACAAACTTATCTACATCTTGGATGGTCTGATGGTGAATACATGTTCAGCAAATTTTCCTCTTTGTGTGAACTTCCTTTAATAATATAACCACCTTGTTTACATTAAATGCTAGAATTTCACATCACAAAACTGTCTTTTATAAAAATGAAATATTAAAATGACACATCAATCGTGAAAGAGGAAAAAGCGAAAAAGAAAACAAAAGCCATCTCTTGTTGCTTTTGATAGGGCACTACAAAGATGGGAAAATAGCTTTATTTATTTATTTATTTATTTTAAAAAGATGATAAAAATGAATAAAGCAGTGGTGCGTTAGTTCAAAAGCTGATAAATACCCTCTGGGTTTCTCCTCTAGCATGATAAGAGATTAAAATATTACCATAAACACTGCATTATCTCACTCACCAGAGTTTCTCTCCCATACGCCCCACAGCAGAATGTTATCTCTCCATCTCCTCAGCATGAATATCTGCTCCATTAGCAAGCCATTCATCCACCCAACACACTGGCTCTGCTCTGAATAGGACCATAACACTGCTAAAAGTGATTGCATATCTTTTTCTTGTGAGACTGGTTTGATGCCAAACGTTGTTCCCCATTACAGTTTCTTTTGCATTAGCTTCAAAGGCTATAATGGTGCCTGTGCAAAAATGTTTTAAAGGCTTTTGTCTATCTACAAACCTCAGTCATGTCAAGTGTAATCATGTCATCTTTGATTATAAATGCATTTCATGAGAACGCCACAATTCATTTTACTACAGAAAAAATAATGCAGGATAAGAAATGAACGGTCTCTTTAATATAATATAATAATATAATTGAATATATAATATAATATACTTGAATATAATGTGTGATTGCAGAGAAGATTTGGAGCCTTAACTAGCTAAACATTGCCAAACCTCGCTTTTACAAGCAGAACTTTACAAAACCTTAAAATATAAGACTAGGCGTAACTTGTCACTAGAAGAAACGTAAAGAATGTTTTAATTTGAAGTTTGCTTTATGTATGTATTTATTTATTTTATATTTTTTGTTAAAATCACACAAATATCACAAATCTAATATTGCTTTTGATTTGTATATTGTTTAGTTTTCTGATTAATAGATTATTTATAATGCCCATTATCCACATATTATTTTAAGATAGTCTTTAATTAAATATCCAGGATTTAATTATACTTGTAAATTGGTGAACGCTTTTGATATGATTATAAATGACCCCTAAATTGCATTTTGTTAAGTGCAAAGATCAGTTGTATAGGATACAAGTTGTATAGACTATTAATACTATGGTTTTACTGTTGATACTTTTTTAATGACTTCATGTTTTCTTTTTTTTCCTTTTTTTTTAAGGAAATCTTCAGTCCTCATTCATTGTAAGTGTATCTTTAAAATGTTTCCATTTGTGTTCCACTGTAGCAAGTCATACAGGTTGGAACAACATATGGGCGATTAAATGATTATGGAATGTACGTTTTTGGGTGAATTATTCCTTTTTAATACATTTATGGTCATATGGTATTTTCGGGTTCTTTCCTGCCTGTCCATCAACCCAGTGTTACTGAACAGTGAGATTCATGATTATGTGATTGAGACTGCACATACATAATGTAACATTTACAAAAGCTGTTTGCTTCAAATCAACAAACCAAAAACACCAAATGTAAAGCAGGTGACATGGAAAAAAAAGTAAATGATGTGAGATACTCGTCAGTGTGAGAGAATGTGGCTCCAAAAGAAGCTGATTTATTTAGTGCTGTAAAAAGATCATATTTAATCTCTGAAGCACTAATCTCTTTTTTTTGACGCTTTGCTTCTGATTATAAGCGTCCCAGCTGTGCCTACTTCCCCATTCATGGAGCAGAGTCTTGTGGCTTGTTTTACAGCTTCTTTCAATGTAATTAACATCGCAAACAGTCACAACGCTCTATGGCTCGCCTGTCAGTCCCAAGCTTTCTGTGTTTAGGTCAAAGGCATCTTCACATTTCCTTGCAAAAGGGCTCTGCCTCCTCAAATGCTCTACATTTTTGCTCTAGTCTTGTTATGCTGATCCATTTCTCAAGGAAATCTGAATTTTCTTGCCCAATGTTCAGATCAAGTAAATTGAAAAGAGGTTATGCACTTAACAGCACAAGTAATGACTAATTACGGCACTTTTCATGCATGCTGGTATGTACCTTTCAATAGCTGCATGCTGACATGCAATTTCTTAGATTTTAAACATTTTAAACCTGACATATCATATTCACATCCAGAGTGTTCCAGTGTGTCCGTGAAATATTTTAGCACTCACCAGGTGATATGTGAAAAAGCACTTTTAAGACGTTAACAACCCTTTGTCATAATTGCAGGTGGACAGGCTGGGTTGCTTAAATCTTACCGATTCCACTAGTGAGCCTAAAATGAGCGTAAAATGGCAGTTTCTGCAACAAGGTGATCACGGTAATTTATTATTATTATTATTACGGCTCCAAAACCTGGTGTGTGTGTATTCAATTATTCAATGATTGTGCTTTACCAAAAAAAAAAAAAAAAAAAAAAAAAAAAAAAAAAAAAAATATATATATATATATTATATATATATATATATCTATATATATATATATATTTTTTTTTTTTTTTTTTTTTTTTTTTTTTTTTGCTTGGTCATTTATATTGAAAGTGTGTTTACTTACAACGTGTTTCCTATTCATTTATACAAAGAACACATTAAAATTGAACATTAAAAAGGCACATTGAAATTGTTAGTAATTATAATGACTTACTGGTACATTCTACTTTGTATATGTTACTGTAATTCATATAATGCTATCTTATGCCTTTAGAAGATAAGGAGTGTTGTGGAATGTTGTCATACTGTATATTTAGTGCCCTTGTCATTTTGGAGCTTGAACACCCCTCTGTGTTTTGCCATATGAAAAAAGAGCAGTGTGAACATTCTTAAGAATGTCTCATTTTGTGTTCTACTGAAGTTCAAGCGTTGTGATTCCCAGTGATATGAATGAAGATTTGAAACCCCTGTCCTTTTGTTAATCATAGAACTTTCTTGTGCATTTCCAATTTGTGGCTAGTTTCTATGGTAGGCGTGTCAGTGTTTGGATCTTAAAGGGGAAAATGATTACAAGAAGTTTTAATTATACCTCAGAGACACAAGGGAAATGTGAGCTCACCACAGCCATTATAGTGTCAGGAGAGGCAGCAGTATGGCGCTCATCATCACAAAGAGTATGTTGCTTGTGATTATACATATGCAATTGTGTAAGAAACCTTCTTATTATTCCTGCCAAACGTCTTCAAAATGAATGCGTACAACATGAAAGCAGGCAAATGAGAAACATCCTCCAGAACACACAGCTGAACACAAAGCTCTTTGAATTGTAAATGAAGTCGCTGTACCATGTGCCTCCATACTGTGCTATACAAAGGTTATTGGCGGTGACCACCTGCTGTTATATATTGGAAGGAACACTGATGTGGCTATTAGCATGTCACGTCTAGACTTTTAATGTAGCCTTGGCTACTATCAAACGAAATGTAAGGTGCCAAAACTAATAATACTTGTCTGTCTTGCCTGAATTCGAATGTTTAAAATTTTAGAAAAATGCTCAATTCGATAAATAATAGAGAGCAATTATCTTCATAGATGTTGAGTGTGTTGTTTTCAGTTGTGTTCAAGTATGTTGAAAAGAAATACATGTGGTTCTGAGAGTAAGTATTAGCTGCTGTGCTTTCTTTCATATTTGTTTTATTGTTTTTTTTAACGTTTGTGTTAACAGCCTCTTACTTTGATCTGCTCTGTGAAGAGTTGTGACTTTCTTCATTTCGATACAGACATCACTGAAAATAATGATAACTTGCAGTTCACTAAGTGAGTAAGATGTTGATTCAGTAACCATTCTGATGGGTTCAGTTGAGTGAATTCAAGATGGTAACTCATCTTTAAGAACTATTAATTAAAAGAACTGCATTTGTTTGTGAATTGGTCACAATGTCTATTTTTTTGGTTCATAAGAGTCATTTCTGTGAATTGAATTGCACTCGTCACATTTTATGTTTTTGATTCCTTAACAAGAATTGGTTCATAAAAGTAATTTGTTCACAAATTAAATTACACTAGTCACCTTCTATATTTTTGATTGCTTAACAAGAACTGGTAAATAGTCATTTAATCAGACAACAATACTAAAATTGTCACATTTTGATTCCTTAATCACAACACATCCACAGATGAATAATAGTAGTCAATTGATTAATTAATTGAAATTGATAACTGGTCATGTTGTATGTTTTCGTTTCAGTAAAAATAACTGAATGTTTTATTGTGTTTGATAGCTCTTGGTAACTCCCAAATTGGGATATCTGGTGAAAATAATATTGTGCAAATTAAAGGTATTTCATCTAATCTGATTAAGTTCTTTTTTATTTTATTTGTAGCACTAATGCCACTGCTCAGAAATAGCGGAAGTGTAATACCTAGTCTGTGTCAACTTCATTTAATTCCAGTTATCTCCCCAATTATTTACAATAAGTTTAATAGTTTACTTACTACTTTCTCTATCAATAAAAATTAGTAAAAAGCCCCCAAATTTTTGTACCTGCAAATTGTTTCCTAGTACTGTTCCTACACAGTAGCAAAAAAATTAACAGCGACCCAAGCAGTGTTCCACCTCCACACCAAATCAAATTAGCCAGATGCCCCAAGGCTAGAGATCTGAGTTCATTTGCTTTTTAAACCTCCCAGATGAAACATTTGGCTCTTAAACGTTCCTTGTAAAAACGTCAGCATTCATCACAGCAGCCCCTCAGGCTTCAGAAACGCACAGCCCTCACGATTGTTTTTTGAAAACGACGTCTGATTCTTCTGCCCGTATGGACCTTCCAAAATCTTTGCATCCTTGTTCTTCATGATGTGCTTGAGTGTTATAATTGCTTGCATCATGCAATTACCCCCGTCTGCAACCTTTCCAAGTCATCATGCTTACTCCAAGTTGTTCTTTGCAGGAAGCTAGAGATGTAATGGCTTCAAGGAGTCTGGACTGTCAGTGCTGCAGCAGTAGGGTAATGTATGTCATGGCATATGCAGTTGGTGATTGGAAGCCTTTGGGATCGTCACTTTTCCCAATGCGTGTGCATGAGTGAGCTCCCCGAGGGCCCGCTGTGTCGTTTCTGAGCCGGCGTGTGAATGAGAGGCCTGTCAGAGTTTCAGCCCACAGCCGATAGATTCACAAGCTTGCAGACTGCCCAGAAAAATTAGGAAAACCTTCCTTTGGGAGTTTCCGCAGTCTATAGAGAGTTTGGCATATTAGCTGTTGTGATCACTCATAATATGTTATGTTTTATTCACAGCAGCTCATGTAGAAATTGAAATGAGTACCTCAGAGAAGAAAGAAAAGAAGTCTTTTGTGGAGTCACTCTGGCGAGACCTTGATTTCAAGATGGTCTTTTATCGTGAGCAATTATTGCGCAATTACTTGAATGGGATTCGTGAGAGCCAGGCACAGTGGTGGTTAACGCCAGACCAGGCGTAATCAATTCTCTCCTGTGTCTATGCTTTTCTCTTTCTTCGAGGCGTTACTCCTTTTCACGGCTCTCTTCAACTTGGTGCTCTCGAGGCTTCCAGCTTTTTTTTTTTTTTTTTGTATTTTTGCATGCAGTTCAGTGGTTCCCTTGGAACAGTCTACTATGCAGGGGCACTTGAAGTCTTAATGAAACCTCATAGAAAAAGAAAAAGAAATATTTCTTTTTTGTTTTTTTTGTTTTTTTTTTTTTCTTTTTTTTCTTTTTTACTGAAGAGAGAAACCTGAGAGAAAGAAAAGATTAAGGAAATGATGACAGTGAAAACAACATCCCAAACAAAAACCTCCTGACACATTGCCCAGGAGATTGTATGTTGTGGGCTTCAAAGCAGCTGATTGTGATTAGATTCAGTACTTCATGGTCTCAATTGGTGGTCAATATATCGACATGATCTCATTAGTAATTGTAGGTAATAGTAGGTGTTCATTTATAAAGTGTACTGTAGTTCTACAGTAGCACACATACTGTATGCTTGTATAGCAATGAAAAGTCGATGTAAATATACACAATGACAAAAAATTAAGCATTTTGCATATAACAACTTGTGTACAAATGTTTGCAAGCCGTTTTAGATTAATAGAATATAGAATAGTCATTTGCTTAATTTGCTGCTTTTTTAAAAAAATTCCATAGATGTCTGTTTCAAATAAATTATGTTCTTCTGATATTAAATTTATATTTAAAATGCAAGAAAAAAAAACTATAAATAAATTATAATGAGATTTCACATTTGACTGTTTTTGCTGAATTTGTACACATTTTTGGTGAGTATAAGAGACTTTTAAAAACATCAATCTAACAAATTTAGAACAGTAGTGCATGTGTAAACATTACATATGAATACTTAACAATAATAATGACATCAGGTTGGATAATATCGGTTTACAGTATATCTGGTTATGATGTTGTTGGTTTTAAAATACCAAATATTGGCCTATTAAACAATTTATCCCAATGGCTGTTCATCTTAAAATGGCAAATTGTGTCTGCCAAGTGTGTGTGTTGAGCGCGTTTGCTTGTGGGAAACACTGTGAGGTGTCACTCCTGTAAAATGCTCTGGTATTGTCCGTGACCCCCACAGTTTCTCTGGCTTGAAGAGCTGGGATGCTGACCCTGAAGATCTCAGGGAAAGGGCTGAATCTGCAGATTTGCCTGCCTGGGAACATTCTATGATTTCAGGACTGAAAATGGTGAACACATTTCCAGCTGCCCTGTCTCCAACGGAGCTCATGGGAGGCAGCTCCTTTGCCTTTGTTGCTTCCTCTATAATTTCACAAAAGTACAGGCGATGGCAAGGGAAGAATTTAAGTGGTTTGTCGCTCTTTATTTGTGGATTATGGTGGCAGGGAGGGAGGAGAAGAGAAGGTGACAAACGCAAGATGTTGCCTTTTGCTGCTTAAGAGTACATCCCCCTCAGAGAGCACAAATTCAATCCTGAGTCAAGCTGACTTTCATCTTGAGTGCATCTTGATCACCTCTAATAGTTTAAAGATAAAGATAAAGAGTTAATAGGTTAATTCTTCTGGACTGGTTAACACTAAAATGTCATTGACTTGAATCTGCAGTCCAGTAAGGTTAAAGGAAGATAAATGAATCCATTACTCCAGTCTTCATTGTCACATGATCCTTCAGAAATCATTCTGAAATGCTGATTTGCTGCTCAAGAAACATTGTTATATATTTTTGTGGAAACCATAATACATAATTCTCTGATAAACGAGCAGCATTTATTTTAGAAACATTATATTTTGCAACATTATAAATGTCTTTACAGTCAGTTGATCTATTTAATGCTTCCCAATGCGTTTGATTCCATCCTTTTCATTTCAAAGTAATTTCCAAGTTCAGAAAATGAATTTAGTTTGCATTTAAACAGGAATGCTCAACTGTTGGCATTTTGTATTGCTGAACAATTTTTTGTGTTTGTGTAATTAAGATAAGATCACCATTCTCACCAGGATGAATAATAACGGTCCGCAAAGAAAGGATTTCTCTAAAAGAATAATGGAAAACTCAGTTATAAAAATGTTAATTGGCTTTGCTGCAAAAGGAAACTATTGGATTTATCTGCAGTAAATACTGTGAGACACACAGTTATGTCTTTTAGTGCAGGAAAGCAAGGCTTCTCTTTATTTGATTCAGTGCAGGCTGTCAGTGTGTGTCTGAACGTGGATATGTTGAGTTATCTTTGAGCCATCTATGATATTGAAGGTATTTATAGTTTCGTAACACATGCACACACATTTTTGAAAACCCCTTATATTTATTAGGAAGTATTCATGCAGAAATCTGCTTAATTCCAAATGTTTCACAAACTCACATTTATATACGATTGATCTTTTTGGTTATGCTATTAGTTTCAGTGGGGATGGTGGGTAGTTTATCAAAATCTAAAGCTAAAATTAACTAATGCACACAACTTACACAGGCTAAAACCACTAAGCAACTGCATTACAACAATAATTAATAATAATATAATACAATAATAAAAAAATATAATATAAAATAATATAATATAATATAATATAATATAATAATGATTTATATATTATATTTATTATACTATAATATTTTATTATTATATTATACTATATTATATAGTTATTGTTGTCATTGATCAAGACTCCTTAGAACAGAGAAATTAGTGATAAAATTGAGTTGCCGTTTGATTTTATTTTATTTTAATTTATTTAGATTTTTTATTGAATTTTACTTTATTTTTTAGAGCTTTTAGACCTGCTTTACAGTAGAATTGAACTCTGTTTGCATCATTGAATCATTATTTTCCTGTTTATCCCCGTAAAGTATTTTATTTTTCAATTCTGCACATCTTAATTTGTCAACAGGTGAATGAATGTCACAACCTCATTGGTCAGTCAATAGGCAGGCTTTAGTTGTTTTGAGGGCCGCTCACACTGGTATCTCTCTCCTCTGTTTGTGTATCCCCTCTGCGGCAGTCTCAGCTGACTGTGATTACAGTGAGGCACAATAATGGCTCCGGCTGCTCAGCGGGAGGTCAGAGGTCACACTGTGCTATCAGGCCATCGCAGGCACTGGCTGATCTGTGCTCCCAGTCATCTGGGGCTTTAGATAAGCTTGCACGAAAAAAAGAGACAAAACTCTGATTATCTGATCATTTCAGAAAGGACAAACTGGGTCAACTGTGTGAACGCTCCGGCAAAAACAAAATGACAAAAATGAGAAAGGACAGTGAGGCAAAATGGTACAAAAATACAAATGCCAGACTTGTGCTTTGCGTGCTATGCAGGACATATTGAAACCAGAGGGAATTAGTGTACAATTGAGGTTTGATACAGCGGCTTCTGTAGCGAATGCTGTTGTAGTACTGTGGGCTGGGCATATTGCATATGACAAGAGACAGGCTAGTCTAATGACTAAAGCTCTCTAGGGATTCCTTCTTGACCTCTGCTGTAGCTAATTGCTTCCATTATTCTTGTCCCACTGTGTAAAGAATGGAGATGGGAGTAGGAGGAGCCTATCATAGCCCTCTCCCCTACAGGCTTTGAATGACAGATGCAAAAGAAGTGACTCAGCAGGGGGTCAGTGTGTGATGCAAAATCTTGCTTGACTCTTACGTCATAGAATGAGGGTTAAACTGTCATTTTATAAAGCAACACACTATATATGGTGTATAATCTCAATATAAATTGAATATAGAGGTAAAAATCAGCCATTTTTGTGTCAAGAGATTTTATGTGTCAAATCATACACACACACACACACACACACGCACACACACAAATTTATCTGCATGGCTATAGTGTAATGAGAGCTTTCCCAGAGATATGGTTGCATAACTCATGCAGAGTGGCAAATGCTAGCCATATGTTGTAGAGGCACCTCGGAAGAGCCGGAAGGTCCCTGTGAGCAACTAGCCATGGTCAGGTTCACATTAGCCTAAATCAGACAGGTTATCTGTGTACAAAAAACACTTAGTTTGGATGGTTGACACCAACTATGTCCACCTGCTGAGTCCATTGGTGTTGCTATAAAATTCTTTTGATGGGGGCTGATTTGTTTTGCTATACACGAAGGCCAGATATCTGGCATAGCATCCTTAGACTGAATAGTTACTGCTTATGCTGATTGGAAAGTTTTATAAATGGGCTACTAATTAAGTATTTATTTGAATAATGAAATAAGGTATCTACAAGGGTGCTCTCAGTTTCAGATAATGACCGCTGCAGTCTGCTCACTTTGCTTTGTTTAATCAGGTTTGCCTGTGAAATAATTGGTGTTTCTTACTGTTGGAAAGACAGGATCCTCTGAACACAAAGTCTACACACATTCCCACACATTTTTCTTTCCTGGTGTTGGCTGTACAATTTTGGACTCACCTGCTGTGCAACTGTTTGAATGAGCCAGTTTATTATTGTGTTAAAAGCTATTTCAGATAAACCTGCCTGTAGACAGTAAAAACAAAACAAACCATCTTTTCATATTTTACATGATGGTCAGTCTGTTATTTTCTAAGGTGGCTTTCTTGGAAAGGAAAGGTTGCAAAGTATCCTGGAGTTTATTTCAATAGTAGAAATGATAACTAAATAGAACGTGTTCAGGTTGGGAAGTGTGATGACAAACTTTGTTACCAATGCCTAGTCTGAAAGTTTAAAAAGCTTTAAAGCTTGAAGGTTTTATTCAGACAAAATCAGAAAAAGTCAGATTGACCAGTTAAAACTCAGACTGTATCAGACATATTAGGCTAGCTCAGAGCCCATTATTAGACTTCACCAGACCGCCAATAATCCACATCAAAAATACACATTAACATGCTTTTGTATGTTCCCATTATATTTTATTATGTTAGTAATCATTGCTAGAATTTTAACACACTGATAGCTAGGTGTTGCTGTTCTGTTTTTAGCATGTTTAAGTATTGCAAGCATGTTTTAACATGTTTCTAGCAATGTTTGGTGTAGCTTGAATACACTTTAAGAATAAATAAATGAAAAAAGTTGCACCCTTGGATGAAAGTCTGCGAATTTGGGCCTGTTCAGAGGTCTGCTACAGGACATTTGTAAGTTAGAAAATATCTAGAAACTTGAGTCAGAACATTCTGAAGGTCTACGCCAACATTAGAGAATATGCCTTGAAAGCTGTGGTAGGAGTTATGAATAGCAATTTGGGGTCAATTTTGATAATAATAAGCTTAAATTTTAGATATTGGCTTTGTCACGTAAACATAATTAACTTCATGATTAACTTACAATGTAAGGAGAGAAGAAGCCAATGAGAGGAACTGGGGTGTTTCTGTATATCATTTATTTATAGAGTTGTTGTTTCTGCCAGGAACTGGCAAATCTTAGTCATGACACAAAGAAGCTCTATTTTTATCTGGTTGTGTCACTAAAAAAGCTTCACATTCACAGAGGCAAAACTTTGTTTGTGATATTCATAACTACCTCATGCTCTGTTCTTTTGCATGTTACTCATAACTTATCATTCTGGATGCCTTCCAGATGTCAACAGGCAGGATCAGGGCCATTTGCAGGGGAAATTTCTGCATGAATGCATAAGGTGAGAAGTGTCTGTTTCTCAGTGGTCCTACACCTGAGACGGCAGACCCTGGCATCATGCTTCTGGTTCACCCCGTGCTGCTCAGCTGACACAGATGGCAGAAGTCCAACCTGGATGATGATCAAATCTGCTAACTTAGTCATCAGATGAGTTGGAGCCATTCACTCTATTTTCTTAATTCTGCTTTTGGAATTTGGCTGCTTCCAAATTGGAGCTGACGATTTTTGGACTCATTATGAGCAAACAAGGCTTCTGATGCAGATTAACTTGCCTTTTATATAGCTCAAATATTTTCAGATTTTAGATGGGTTTCATAAGCAGTATCTTTAGTTAAAGAGCATACACTCTCAGAAAAAAGGTGCCAAAGTTGTCACTAGGGCGGTATCTTTTCAAAAGGCACACCTTCGTACCTAAAGAGTCCATATTGGTACCTTAAATGTACATATTAATACCTAAAGTGTACATACCTAAAAGGTACAAAAGTGCTCCTTTTGAAAAGGTACCGCCACAGTGACAGCTTTTGTACCTTTTTTTCTGAGTGTGTATAGTCATGGGTTTTTGAAAAAAAAAAAAAAAAAAACACCAATAAAAAAAACATTCAAAAAAGTAAACAAAAAAAAAACATGAAAAATAAAGATATTGTCTCTCAAAAGAAAGAGTCAACTCTGTAACACTTGTGTGTTAACATCATGTCTAACACACCTGTTACCTATATACGTCACAAGGTAACACATTTGCATAATTTCCACCTTCCTGTGAAATACGAACACTCTGACATGCCAACAAACACTTCCGCAACACTTAGTGTGTTAACATCATGTCTAACACAGTTCATGTGCACTTCAAATAAGTAAATACTACTAATGAATGCAATAAAACTGCTGTCACATCACATAAAGTACCACATACAAAGTTTAAACTTACCACTGAGAAACGTCCTGATCAAGTCGTGCTTGTGATGGAGTTTCCGGTTGAGCGACTACATTGGTATCATCTACCGGCTCGAATTGATAAGGTAATATTGATGCCATTTTTGTAACCTCATATAGCATCTTTGTTTACAAATAACCCTCCGGAGCAAAAAAAAATGATTATGGTAAAGGACATTTCGTTTCCGGCTCTGTGTATACAGAAAGACCAATCACAACAGACTTGGCCAGTTGACCAATAAGAGCAGAGTAAGCTTAAGGAAGGGAGGGATTTACAGACCTTAAGCTCAGAACTGCATCAAACGAATCGTTTCGAAATCATTGAAAAATGATTCTAATAATAAATGTATATTCTGAGAAAATTACAATGTTTTCTGACCTTAGATGTATTTAAAACTGTTGTAGGGGACTCCAACACAATATTAGGACATTTTAAAATACCATATGACCAAGACGGTTAAGAGTCAGTACGTCACTCTATACTTAGGAGCTTTGAAAAGAACAACCGAATTTGAGATGACCTTCATCTGCTGCACTTTTGTTCATTTTTGTAGAGGTTGCCAGGTGACATTAATTGTGTAAAAGCTCGGATTTTTTGGCACTCAGTGTTGAAAGGTCCACTATCTTTTGTGTTTTAACAGCACATACATACTTTTTGTCTCTTCAGGAGCAGTGAAACACATTTGAAAATATGTTGTTTTGGACCAGAACAGCTTGATATTCCTTTGGTGTATTTATTTATGGTTAACTCCTCTTGTGCACACAAAAATGAGAAATTTGTCACTTCCTCTTGGCATCCCCTTCCACTGCCCCTGTTGTGTCTGTGTTGAATATTCATTGCAGTTGGCATCGCAGGAAAAAAGTGGCATACTGATCAGTCATGCTATTTTTCACCAACTGCATTTACAAGATGCCCTGCTTACACCCTGCTCAACATAATTTCCCCCGCTGTTATAACTGAACTGGCAATTAAATGATTTGTTCCTTGTTAAATATCATATTTCTTTGTAGCCCTTATTTACATTTAGTGTAACACATTTTTGGGGAAGTGTTGGAAAGAGCCAATATAAATGTCTCGGATCTATTATTTCTCTGGCTAAAGATTGCTTTAAAAACAACAACAACAAAATAAATAAATAAATAATAACTTTAATAATTTCATTTCTTTCAGATTTCATTAATTAATTGTTTTAAACCTAGAACAGTGCAAAAATGGCCAAAAACTGCTAACTCAGTACATAGTGCAATTTCTTATCTTAGCAGCTTCATGAATTAGTTTCTGAGTGTACTGCAACAAACAGGCAGTCATTTAAATGGCATTTTTATCCAGTGTCAAAACAACTACGGCATTCCAGTACAATAGAGTTCCTGCCTCTTTCTGGTTTTCTAACCATTAAATAAAATTCTCTTCTCAGCTCAGCGATCTTTTCATCCAGTTTGAGAAAAAGCCACAAGGCGCCGCCTCCCTCGCTCAGGTCCAGAAAGTGGTTCTTCCAGATGGGAGGACAGTGGCAGTGAAGGTACAGCATCCCAAGGTCCAGCACAAAAGTTCCAAGAACATTGTTGTGATGGAGGTAATTACTGATGGAGCAGATCTGCCAATGCCTGATTTCTGATGCCTAATTCACACGCTCTGTCATTGTCACACACCTTTGCATAGCTCGATCCGTCTAGGTGCCTATTCACCTCCCATTAGTGCTTAAAAAATAGAATCCATCATTTAACCAACAGTTTTATTCATTCATTTTATTGCAAATAGCCATTTGTCCATGAGCCTTCAATTTAATTTGTATCACATATAATTACAGCCAGGTCTTATTCAGAGTCTGGGCTTCAGTTTAGTGTATTTTACAGATTATATACCCTTTCCAGAGACTGTAAGATGTTTAGTATGTTTTACTTTTTTTTTCTTTTCTTTTTTTTACTTTTTGCATTCCATCAGAGTCTGCATCACTCTTTTGGGGTTTATTTTGCAACTGACTAACTGATTGTACTTTATTCATTGCATGCATGCATGCATGTGAAATAGTTTCATAAAAGTTTCAAGCCAGAAAAGTAAAATAAAATAAAAAAATCAATAAAATGTAAAAAAATCTAAACATATTATTTAAATTTTTAATTTAATTTAATTGTGCTTTTCTGGCCTGATCAAACCTTTTCATGTAACATACATGCAATGGATAAGGCAAATAAATTAAACTAAATGTGTGTCTGTTTTTAGTTTCTCCTGCAGGTTGTCCACTGGTTGTTTCCAGACTTTTCCTTTATGTGGCTGGTGGAAGAAACCAAGAAGAACATGCCTCTAGAGCTGGACTTCCTCAATGAGGGACGAAACGCTGAGAAAATAGCAGACATGCTCAAGCAGTTCAAGTTTTTGAAGGTTTGTGACAGTGTTACTCAGTGTGGCATTTAGTAAAACCATCAAAAAAAGTAAATATTTTTTCCCATTGACAGTCTTCTGGTGTACGGCAGCAATTGGCCTTTTTAAAAGATCTTAGTGTCTTAAATGACCTCGGGTTTTAAAATGAATCACAAGGACTTGCTAGCCAGGTTCATAAATGGCCAAATTACTTTCCTGAAGTGACCACTGATTTTTACTTTGTCAACAGCCTTCAGGAATGAATTTAGTTGCTTACTTTCGTTTGGAACGACTAAGAGTAGTGTGCCCTTCATGCTGCACGAATGCAATGAAAACTTCAGCACTACAAAACAAAAAGCTCAGGCTTTTTTGACATTTCATCATCTTTTTCTGATAATTTTGTCAACTTTCAAGTGAAGCAAGTCACATTAAAAGTCCTACTAAAACACCATACTATCTTCCACTTTTCCACACTGTTTCGACTAGACGCCACGAATCAGAGTACCCTCATATTTCTCCCCAGCAAAAAGACTTTGCAAGGTAAATAATCTGTCATAACAACTGCCAAATGCTTCCAGGCAAGTCCCTCTTTCATTTTTAATGAATAACAAAGAGACCTGGCTGGCCCTGCAGGGTAATGAGAATTGCATGGGTTTACACCTGCAGATTTGTGCCTCTAATGCACACTATTAGCTCTGTCAAAACGTTTGACAGCGGAGCACAAGCCGCCATGTCAGAAATAAATCCCAGGCTCTCTGCATCAGCCTCTCACCCTGTAAAACAAGCGTGATTATACAGCGGCGGCAGTGCAGCGGAATCGCAGGCAGTTCAGAGCATTTGGCTGTTCCACAAGGCAGACACTGAGCTGAAAAATGGCTCTGTTTATGTGGTGGTAACGGAGGGATTTTTTATAGTTGACGTTCGATTGATAAACAGAGTGGGAGAGGAACTAGGCTGAAAGTGTGTCACCGGAGATGGTGGCAAAAGCCAGCCCTTAGTATCAGGTGGAAGAAAATCATCATAGAAAAAAAAAACATAAATCTTCCTCATTATGTAGAGAAAGTTTTTAATTAGTGAGATGAGGTGGTAGAGCAATGCACCAGATAAGCAGTGATATTCAGGAACAGGAAGCTGTTGCATGCCTGCTGCTTTGAGCTTTACTGTATGTGCAGATTATAGCTAATTCTGAGCATCTGGCATTATCCGTCACAGAAAATCTTGCTGGAACCCATTTTCTCGATGTCATTGTCTGGAAGTACAGATAGGCCACGTACACATTACAGCTAAATTCGGTTGTCACTTCACCTTTTACTACTTAATCGTGTTCTGTACACACATGATTCACTAAAATATGAGAGTGACAGGCACATTTGACAACCACATTAACTCCCAAAAAATACAGGTAGTGACTACCGCATTTACAGAAATTCTGTGCAGTGTGTTCAGAACCAAACTGAACAACTAGTTGTTAAAGATGATGTCACGAGAAGCACGCCAATGTGCGTGTATTGTCAGGCATCAGGTGTTTGCCTCAGATCTGACAAGATAGTGGAGAGAGGTGTATACTTTACCCAGATTTTCCAATAAATTTGCAGTCTAATATTTGTTAGTTTATTAATATCTGCGGTTTACTCTGGCGGTCAAGAAAGATGCCGAGGCTGTTATCAATTTTGCAATTTTCGCATGTTTTTGCAGTCTAATGTTTGTAAACTAGATTATCTGCGGGCGCCATTTTATATGACTGCACAAATTGGCGATTTTGTTAACTAGTTTTTGTTCAGAGTTTAATCTTTGGTGCATAATGGCTCCAGCCAAACACCAAAGAAATTTATTAATATCTGCGGTTTACTCTGGTTTAGAGATCTGAACAATTATCTAACGTTAAATATTAATCTTTGGTGCATAATGGCTCCAGCCAAACACCAAAGAAACTGCATAGCAATGCTTTAAAAACCACTTAAAACACCCTATCGACTGCATATGAACACTTAAAACACTCATCGCCATAGAAACCCCATCATTAAAACACACTAGGAACTTATAGTCTTTAGTCTGGGGGTTAAATCAACCTTCCCAGAATGCAAATTTGACAGAAGGGAAAAAAAATTTGAAAAAAAATCATGATGAGGCTAGTTTTGATTAGCAATTGGGCTGGTTTTGTTTCTCAGACCTGGCAACCAGTAAAAGGTGAGAGAGGACCAGGCCTTGGACTTTACGTATTGATTTTGTTATGCGGCAGTCTGCTGTGAGTTGGCTGCCACATACTTTTGTTTTGTTGTTTATGTTCATTTTGTTAGTAAAAAATATATTTGCCGGTTCCTGCCTCCTCCAACACTCTAAAAAATACTTCCATCTAAATGAAAACAATACACTGAAAATGGTTTAGCTATTTTGACTTTTTTTTTTTCCTAGCTGGTTCACAGAAGTGCAAAAATGTTAAATGCAAAAAATAAGACTTGGGAATGGGATTGTGCTTTAGAGATTTTTTTATTATTTTTTTTATTTAAAATGCACATCTAATTTGCCTAGATAGAACAATTGAAATACGATATGGCACAACTCACCCCACTCTCTCATCCTGTAAAAACTGACTCGCTGCAAGTATATGACATTTGCTGAGAATCTGAACTTTTTGTTTTCTCCCAGATCCCGAAGATTCACTGGGATCTTTCCACCAAGCGTATTCTAACCATGGACTATGCAGAGGGCGGTCAGGTCAATGACCGAAAGTACATGAGGAGAAACGGCATCAATATCAATAAGGTAAGAGAGACGCCCTTACCTCTGCAGAACTCTAAAACACTCAGAACAGCAGCCCAACAAACAGCACTTGTCTCAGCTCCACCACTCAAGATCGCTTAATCAGTAATTTCACTATGCCGATGTTAATTTGAGCATGGAAAAGTGTTCGGGAATGTTAATGAAGCAGTCACGTTCCCTGCGACGTTTGATGCCATGGGTTCTGGAAGCTTTGAAGACTTTTCACTTTGCTCCGTTCCGAGAGGCTTTGACATCGCTGAAATGGAGGCTGCTTGGTTTGATGAATTATGCCTCTCAAATTTCATTTCATTTTTCTAGCCCTTAGCAGATGAGCACTAAATTAAATCAGGCTCTTTTTCATATTTATATCACAGACTGTTTTTCCATCGTGGCTGCAATTTATTCTACTCTGCCGCTTTTGTCAGCACAAGGACTCGCTGCGAGATCGAGCTCCTTTTTAATTTTGCACTTTCGTTAAGGTGACTCTGGTCTCAGGGTGAATGTGGTTGCACACAATGGCTTCGGTTAGAACGGAGGCCCTACTGAGTGAGCTAATCTGTAGTTATGTGGGGCCAGGGGACGAATAAACTGAGGGAGACGACTTTTGTGAGGCCTGGGGGATAATGGAGAAGCGGATGCTAATGGACTATTGATCGATGAGCCAGTGTCTGTTCACACGGGGATATTTTACATCAAGATTGCCAGTGCATTATCATTTTCTTATTATTTGATGATGGTGGAGTAGGGTAAAGTTATCACTTTGTCAGGTAGTTGGGAATAGTAAAAAAAAAAAAAAAATTATAAATGGATACAAAGATAGATAAGTGAACTTCACTCCTCCTAACATGCAAATTACAAATTTTGCAATGCTCTCATCATTACAATGCTCACAGGTGGGCGTTATGACCAAAATCTTATATAACATTTTCCATAAGTTTATATCACAGTATCTTGTACAGTTTACAGTTTTGGGCTGGAAATTCAGTTAAAAAGTTTATATTTCAAATAACGTGTGGTAATGCCTTTTTTGGATAATGTAGTGCATTTTAAATATATTTAATCCATTTATATTTAGGTGTTTTCACAATGAATAGTTCTGTCTATTCAAAGTCTTAAGTTTATTTCCATGAAATATGATTATGCCTATATACTTATATATTCCAATATACTTATATACACTATACTGTGGTGTATTGTCATTTTTTGACATAGTTCCAAACCTGCGTGTCTTTCTCATTAAAAAACAAGAATGTCTATTTTTGTCCATACAATGAAAGTAACTGGGGTCCAATGTTGTTTGAACCTCAACATTCTTCAAAATTTACACACTTACAATATACATATACCATCTTGCCACCCAGCTCTAGTCTCCTCAAAACACTTCCTATAAACATGGAAGCTGTTCATGGATGCCATCCTGTTCACCCAAATATCACATCTTGTTCTGTTCAATATTTAAGTCATTTTAAAAAGCAGCTTCCTTCAACATATTTTCAGATTTCTTGGATGTCTCACCCATGGAAGGGAGGGAAATATGGAAAGCAGACAGTGAGATGGTTAGAAACCCAGAGCGAGAAAAAGACTGCGGCCGCTGAAATCCATGTGAATGTGGTAAATGGGATCATTTTAACACCTGCTTTGTTTGTGTCACTCTGTCATTATATTTCCTCCGACCTGTTTTGTCTGTCTGATTTAATATGCACATTTGCTGCCAGTTTGTTTAGCAAAGCTCGCTGAGGCTTTAAACGGCAACCTTTCCTTATCGTTGTACACCCAGGCATCAGTGAGCCTGACAGACGGGTAAACACGGCCTGAAACCGGTCTCATAAGCCACTGAGCCGTGCTTAAAGGGCACCGCACACCTTTGAAAGATGGAGGAGGGAACGGTCGGCGGGTGGATGGCACATCAAGCGTTTATCACACCCCCCTCTCACTCACACTCGCACGTACACACAAGTACACATAACATTTATTTTCCTTTACATGGTGTCACGCACAACCACTGCTTGGATTTTTTCTTCCAAGCCGTTTTTCTTTTACTTTGGAGATAGCAGACTGGGTTCTGGGCGGCACTGATTAACTGATGTTCCCAGTACAGTGTGGCAAATGAGCATGCGTTTTAAAAGAAAATGGCGTACAAATTTTATGCAGAGCTTGAAAATGCAATCAAAGGGCTCGGTTCATCAGACTCATTTGGAGTGCAGCAATTTAGTGAATGCTTCCGCTTGTATTTTCCCTCTCTCATTTTAGTGTGGTGCCGTGTGTGTGTGTGCGCGACTGCGTCTGAGCGCTTTTAAGAGGATTTTAGAGGTTCGGGGGAGTAAAAGTGATCATGGTATTAGCAAGCGTGCCACGTGGCTGCTCAATGGGGCTTTGCTTAAGAGACGCTCTCCATTGGAACAGGTTGAAAAGGCAGTACAGCCCGCTCGCTTAAAAAGACACTTTATTTTGAAATTGCAGAGCTGCGGGGGGTTAGCAGAGCTGGTGGGAAACAGAGCTGGAGGCTGCAAGAGGAAATGAGTCTGCTCTCTGGAAGGGCATCCGTGCAGCGCGACCTGAAGACTGTGAAGAGCATATTTTTGGTGCCTTAAACCGCACCCACAGTCGAGGTTTTGCGTGAAAAGCTTTACTTTATATTCAGAAACGAAGCAGAAATGCTTTTGAAATGTACTTGAAAATATCTATGTAAATACAGTAGCCCCCCAAAAACACACGTAAGCCAAAGTTATATGAATATGTTTTTTTATACACCAAAATATCAAACCAATTGGCATTTATTTAAAAGAAATATTATACAAGTGCATTATTTTAAAGAAAACGTTTTAGATAAAGCAGTTTTTTAAAATTTTAGTTTACGCTTAAAATGTCTGTGTCATTGCATTATAAAATACAATTTTATATCTAATGTGATTTTTATTTTAAAATTATTATATATGTATGTATGTATATACACAGGCACACATACATTTTGTTATTCAGTGTCGGCTTTAAATGAATGGATGCTATACTTCCATTATCTGTCAGTTTGCACGTGTTTGTCACTGAATCCATTCGAATAATAAACTGGACACATGCTAATTGTATAAGCACTATTAAATTTCAGTTTGTCGGTTCGAAGTCCTTGCAAATAGGGAAAGACCCTTTGGGAAATTAGCTATGTGAAATTCCAATCATTGTTAGATTTCATACTGTCATTGGATTTTGTGGCTCCCAAAGCATATGTTGTCAAATGTTAGAATGAGAAATTGTGCTACTGAGCAGGGTTGTGTGTGCATATAGAGGACAACAGATGTACATTTTGTGTGCTGGTAAACAATGTAGATGGCTGATGGTCATGATATTAGTATGTGATGTCTACTAAAGGCTTAGTATGACTCAATATTTAATGTATTGTTATCATAGTGTGGTGTTCATTTCTTTAATGTAATGACATCATTATGTGGTGTAATTTTTTTCTGCTGAACCCCAACCCCCCAGCTTAAACCAACCTACAGTATTGTTTTCCTAACCTGGCCAAGCTGGTGTTTATCTCCTTTAGCTGGCTAGTCTCCATTAAAAAGTCCCCACAACATCTCTTAAATCATCTAAACCAGCCAATCTAGAAGACCAGTTTTGGAGGGAACACCATTTAAAATTGGATGAAAATTATAGAAAATAATGTGGCTTTAATTAATTGCATCCATGAAGGTAAATTAGTGCTTTAGGTTCTTTAACTTACCATAAAGAGCTCCAGATCAGTCAGCTCTCCTCCCTAGACACCCTCACTTCCCCTCAATCTGTCAATCATGGTGTAAATGCCCCATCACCCTGTTCCTTCCTCCTTTGCTCTGTTTTTCTCTTGCATAGAGGTCACAGGTTCATAATATCTGACAGAAGAGTTTTTACACTCTTTTCATGTGACAGCAACAGACCTTGAGTACCTGACACAGCTGACACATACAGTAATAAACACTGATTCTGGTCTTTAAAATCTGTTAATTCTGTTTTCTCTAGGTCTTTTTCTCTCTCAGAGGTTGAGAGAACATTATAGAATCACCGCATGCAAAATATTCCTCCCAGATGCGACCAGAATAAGTGGTAATGATTAAAGTCAACGCTATATTAGCCAGCATCATGGACGATCCTGCCCTTTGTAACCTCGAACGCTCCCCCCGGTCAGCCTTTACAATGCTCACAAAAGTAAATAAAGCAAACAGTGTAGCCAAGCGCTTTATCTGGGCCGAATACTGGCTCCGGCATTAGCCAATGATGATGAGAGTTATTAGACAGCTGATGAGATAGATACAGAACATTATAAATGATGGAGTTTACCTCTGAAAATGGATAGAATTATTAACTGGCTCTGGCATCTGCGAGCTTCTGTGTGGGAGCTGGCGTGTAAGTAATCAAAAGATTGATGATGGCTGGAATGGACTTTTCTTTCTGTGTTCTGCCAACGTGCACGGAATCTCAGAATGTTTTCTTATTTTCTTTACTATCCAGATCCAGCGAACTGTAAAGACGCCATACATTAGCTTGAACTAAGGTCTTTATGGAATGTATTTTAATTGTATCAATAATGACTGCTTTGTATGTGATGAGATTACTAATCGCTAATTATCCCTGTGCTTAAACCTACTGTACTACCTAGAAACCAGAAGCATGTTGGTGCAATAGCTGTTTTATATGATGGACAGAAACATTATGCTTGTTTTAACCAATTTGTAAAGCAGCATCATGGATGATGCAATCCTAGAATGCATTGCAGCATGCTCAGTAATTTCCATTCAACAATGGAAAGTACTACTAATAAAAAGCTCATTCTAGGTAAACTTGAAACATTTTGCCTAATATTTGTATTTGTATATTGCTATAGTTCCCTGCTGCTGTCGGCTTCTATAGGTTTTGGAACAGGGCTATGATCATATTATGTTATAATGAAAGTAAGAAAGTAAACATTTGATCAGACTAATTGTAAGGAATTATTACAATTTTTTATTTATAATGTGCATTAAACATGGTTTTGGCTGTCTTTGTAAAATAAAACCCCAATCGCACATAGCTAAGAGGATGTAAACTTGTAACCAGCGTGTTTGTAGTGCGTCTGTGTGTGTGGTAAGTCAAATCCCATCTGGCCGATCCTTCTGGGTCAGGCAATGCGAGGAATTATCTCTATTAGCAGTGATTCCAACATCACAGAGAATTGAGCGCTCTTTAAATAGCCACATGAGCCTTTGGGCTGCTGTGAGAGTCCTCCTCTACTCCTCTACGAGGTCTCTGGAGGGCCCTGGATCTGTTACAGCATCCATGCTGCTCTGAGAGAGACTGAGTGTGGAGGGTGAATCAACCCTGATGCTATTTTTGCCTTAAGATGTTAGTAGTGTTTTATCTTTTTTTATTTTTTTATTACCCCCTTTCTCTCTGGCTCTTTTCCTTCTCTCAGAATAATAATATAATGATTTTGTTTCATTCGTTTTTAAAAGGAATTGATGAAACATGATATGAAATGATGAGAAGAGGGAACAGGATGGGGTAAACCCATGAGAGAGACTAAAACTTGTATTGCCTGCATGTGTTGGCTCTGAGCTATTTTCTGTAATTATAAGTTAATTATGAGTAAAATTATGTACAACAAATGTATGTACATTCACATTCAAAAGTTTCGGTCAGCCATATTTTTTATGCTTTTAAATGTCTCTTATGCTCATCAAGGCTGAATTTATTTGATTAAAAACAATATTATTGGGCGTAATGGGGTAATTATTACAATTTAAAAGAACTCTTTTCTATGTTAATATGCTTCAAAATGTAATTTATTCCTGTGAAGGTAAAGCTGAATTTCCAGCAGCCATTATTGCAGTCTTTAGTGTCACATGGTCCTTTAGAATATGCTCCTCAAGAAAGATTTGTGATTATTATATGTCGAAAACAGTTGTGCTGCTTAATAATTTTGTGGAAACTGTGATACTTTTTTCAGGATTTTTTATTTTTTATTTTTTTTGATGAATAGAAAGTTAAAAATAACAGCATTTATTTGAAATAGAAGTCATCTCTTTTGATCAATGTAATGTGCCTTTGCTGATTAAAAAGTATTAATTTGAAAATTCATACTCGTATAAAAAAAAGGTCTTAAAAAGCATCAATTTGTGGTGGTGTGAACAGTGGTAATCTAACTTAGTGAAAAGTTGGCAAAAACAAACTGCGCTTTTCTCCATGATCTGACTGAGCTTGGCAGAGTATGCGCATTTGTTGATATTATTTATGTGATTATTATGAAGTATGTAATGAGGAGGTGAAGACACGCAGCTGTCACACAGAGCAGAGCCAGCGCTGGAGTGAAGCCGCTTGTCAAGTGTTGCTCCTTCATTTCCAGCGCCTATTAAAAGCCTCAAACTCAATTATATTCCTCAGGAAGTTGAGTCCCCTTTGAGAGATGCTGTTGTAAGGCGCGCTAAAATGATTTGGTTTGTCTCAAAGAGTCATTACCGCAATAATAACATTTGAAGAACTGTAATCCAAATCTTTTGAATCAAACCAAATCTTTGACTGTTTGGAACCACTTGATGTCAGTTTTTGTCTCCTCCGAAGTGTTTCAGGCTTACTGTTGGATCAGTTTGTACTTTTTTGCTCCTGTTTTGTGCTCTGTCAAGTAATGCAGTGGGTTTTATATAGAAAGATGTGTATGGACACACAAGTGGAGGTGTTTTCATACTTGTCTGATTTTTAAGGAAGACCACTTGACTGATTTTGAGAAAGCTATTAGTCTAATTTTATTTATTTATTTATTTATTTATTTTTTGATGGGCCCACACAATGTTGAAATTCTCTATCGTTCATATATTGTGCTATCATCAAAGGTGTGATTTTAAAAATCCACAAAGCAGAAAACGAGCAAAAACTTGGCAGACAAGAGCGAACAGCTTCACTGATTATAATGGGAATGATTTGGCTTTGACATGTTTTGACACTACACTCGCATCAGTGACATAGTTTACCTGGTTTTAGGATGTTTTGTACGTGGTTAGAATTTGAGAAATGAGTGGCCACAGGTTTGCGTTTATTGGCTATTTTACAGATGTTTCAAACATGGCTTATCTAATCATATCGCTAATCTATAACTGTTTTGATCATTTTTTAAAATCCTTTTTTAGCAGTTTGTGCAGACATATTTAATCATAATTAACAATCTGTATTTTGATGTACATGCATCAAGTTACATATTAAATAAAGTCAAATTACAGAAAATAAATGTTATTTATTTTTTCAATAATTATTTAAATGCTAACTTCTATTTATTTATTTATTGTTATCTTTGATTATTGTTGTTTACTGTTATCTAATTCTGTCATCATTTACTCTTGTTCATGTTGTTCTAAACCGCATGATGACTTCTGCGGAACACAAAACATTTCAGATGTTCGTACAATGGCTTTCAAAACAAAACAACTGGGTCCAAAACAGAAATAAAACGTTGGGGTCCAAAACAAAACTATGGACCCCATTGACTTTCATTGTATGGAGGGGAAAAAAAACTTCAACTGGGCAAAATCTCTTATCTTTTGTGTTCAGTAACAGGATTAGATAACAATCACGATAACGATCATAATGATGAATTTTTTTTTTTTTTGGGTGAATGATCCCACTGAATGGGATCATTAACTACCCCTTTTAAAGGGGTAGTTAACAACCACAACAAAAAAAATTCTGTTCTGTTCCAGACCTGTACGAGTTTCTTCTGTTGGACACAAAAGATGATATTTTGAAGAATGTTGGTAACCAAATAGTTGCTGGTAGCCATTGACATCCATAGTATGATAAAAAACATTCTTCAAAATATCATCTTTTGTGTTCAACTGAAGAAAGAAATTAATTTAAATGATGACAGAATTTTCATTCTTGGGTGAACTATCCCTGTTTACCAGCAGCCTCACAAAAAAAGCCCGTGAATTTGCACTGCCATCTTTCAACGTGTGCTTGACATCGTCCAATCAAACATGATGATTGTGACACTGAAGTGTGACAGTGAAGAATGGCGCTCCAGCGGTCGTCTCCTGCTGCAACACACTCGTGCTCTCTCTTCATTGTCGCCCCTGTCCAACCCACCATATAACAAATAGAAAAGACGTAATTAATTACCATAATTGAAAGACGGCGTCCCTTTGAGATCAATTGTTTGTGGTGCTGGTGGCTCTTTCTCCCAGTGGTCACTGATTAATGGGATGCAGGACTGTAAATGGCTTCTCAGTAATGCTCTGTGTTGTTATGCATTAGCTGCATTAGAGGACTTTTTTCCAGCTCCACTGCGCTCTGCCTGTCAGACCGCTCGTCCTCTTTAAGGTGACTGTGAGTCGTGTTTCTACATGCCGACAGTGCTCGGCGCTGACAGTACAAAAAGCCTTTGCTGGCTTATCCTCCTGCTGAAAGGGACCTGTGGATAATGATATAGTGTATAATTGATATTATGAACACAGGCCTTTTTTCCCCCTCCTTTTGCAGTGTCAGGGTGCCGGAACGAGCTGTTCTCCGGCTCCGTTCATGTGTCTGTCGCGGTTGTCAGTATTTAGGTCAAACAGAGGCGTCCTAACAGGAAATCCCGAATGACAAGCACAGCGGAGGTGAGATATTAAAGAAGACAGCTTGTCTTAGAGTGGATGACATGCTTGCAGATTGAAACAAACACTTCTTTCAGTACCTGACGTTCAGCCTGGGCCTTTAACTAAGACCTGGAACTACCTCAATCAGATGTCATAAATAATGCCTACGTAGAGGACTATGAATGTACACCATTTATGAAGCAAGCCATGTTGTGGGATCATTAATGACATTTGCTTAGCTTCTTTAAAACCACTAACTCAACTATTAAACTACATTTCTTGGGACTATTTCGTGCTTTTTTTTGCTTTTTTTTTTTATTATTATTTGGACCGGTAAGCAACTACCTAGCAACCTCGCACAATACTTTCTTCAGAAAATGTAAACTTTTAGCTGCAAAAGAAAGTGCTAAAATATAATTGTTTCAAGGGGCGTTCTGAAATGAAAGAATGTGTGACTCTATGTAATTTTATTTCAGTTTTGTTATTTTAGTACATAAAATTAAACTAAATTTAAATGAGAAATTAAATGAATGTAAATGAATGAATGAAAGAATGAATGGATAAATAAATAAATCCTGTTAAATTATATAGGTGCATTTTATTTTAAATAAATAAATTATTTTTAATGGTTTTAATTTGTTTCCATTTTAGCTTTTAGTTTCATAGTGAATATTATAATTACATGATGCCTGTGAATCCATGAATCCACTTCGTTAGTATAAATTAGTATACTGTAGAATTAGAATCACTCCAGTATTCATACCATGAAAATAATTATTGCGTAAGTTAAAGGAGCCGTATGTAGGATTGTGGCGTAAACTGGTACTGCAATCACTATAAAAATACTGTAGCGCGGTGTATCCCCTCCCCCTACCCCCTGACTCGAGGTTGCCAGATGAGCTGCAGGATTCAGCAGAAACGTAGGCTGCTTCAATGAGCTTCCAATGGCAAGTGACGAACAGATTTTCACTAACAGATTAAAGATTTATGCTCGTATGTTTATGCTAACGTTATGTTACTTTGCACAAACATGCATAACTTTGTTCGACTGTCATGAATATATGAAATGTCCATTGACATCAAGTACAAGTTAGCCAAGCATAGATGAATCTTACCTGTCCAGGAGAAAATTAGCAACGTTGGTGTCTGTGTTCAAATTCTTCTCCGTTTTCAGCCCGTCTCCAGCTTTCAAAAAGCATCTCCATCTTTCAAAAGCATCTCCAATACAAATTCTGGTTTTATTTAACGAGGTCTTTTTGATTTAGTAACATTAGACATTTTTATCCGACTGGAGTTAGGGTAGGTTACAGCAAAGCTGGCAACACGGATCCCGAAACACTACTGACTACTGACGTGATTGGTAGATAGGTGGAGGGAGGCGCGTCAGGCCAAAACACAAAATGACAACATCAACATCAGTTGAGGCTTGCAAGTCCACTTTTTAAATGACAATATCCTGGCCGAACTACTGTTGTCAGTGATATAAGTATTTGAAATGAACATGATTTCTTAATGTCTAGTGACACATCAGGGCCATTTTATGATTAATTGAAATAGATTTCTTACATACAGCTCCTTTAAATTATAATTATAATTAAAAATATATATACATTTATTACATTACTTTTTAGCCTATTTAATAATAATTTGAAAGTTTTTTTTGTGTAATTATGAGGAAATTCACATATATGTTTTAATAAACAGAATAATTATCAATTCCTCTGCATAAGCCAAAACAGTGATATTTATTGCATCCCTTGATGTTAATGCTTGTTATATTTAAGGATTGTTTTCCATCCTAACTCACGATAAACCATCAAAGCTTCTGTTCTCAGCATCTTGTTGTGACTGGAGGTTGAATAATACATAAGTTCCAGAGAGGCCAGTAAGACCCGAAGGTAATTCAAGCTTTTGTCATAGACATTTGTGTATGTTGTGTTGCAGGGAGAGAATGTTTGTGGAAGGGAGAGAATGATGATGCTAGAGGGCTGGACCTTCTTATCTCCCTCACAGATCTGCCAATTCAGCTGCACATGTGCCAGCCGCTGAGAGCGGCTCATTAGATTTAGTGCTGCGCTCTGTTAAAAGCCTTTCTCTTTGTCTTACCCTGTATTGATCAGCGCAGGGCCAAGATTACACCAGGAAGGTTTAAATAAATCTGCTTTTTTAGAGTTAAATCCAGTGACATTCGCTTTATGTTGTCTCCGTAAATAAGCAGATGTAATCGGCTCAGTTGCCTGGGACAGAGAATGTGAGTGATACGGATGTGATACGGAGGTTTTTGGTTGGATTTAGAATAAGGGGGAATAGTGATTGGTCATCCAGAAAAGAGTAATTTGGGGTTAGTCATTTCAGTCTTTGATACCCTACACACTGTACAGTATGCCAACTATGATCTGAGCTTCATGTTGTTGTGGTTTCCTTCTTGTGGTTTTGTGTGTCAACTCGAAATCAAAATTTACCCTGTTTACTGTCTTAATGCATGTTCCAGGTTTAATTAACATGAACAACCACCCAAAACTACTACAACAATCAAAACAAACAAACAAACAAAAAAACAACAGTTACTAAAAGTTTAACTAAAATCAAAGCAAAATTTTACTCATCCATCTAGTTTCATTAAAAATATACAGCAGACTACATCAGTAAAATGGGTTGCAAAGAGCATTTCACATTGACTACAGTATATTTAGGCCAATAAAAAGGGGTTCACATTGCGATGCAGCAGAACTATTTTCTGATAACAGTTCTTAAATGAACCATGTTTCTTAGTGTAAAGAACATTTCAACTATCTGAAGAACCTTTTTCCATTATAAAGATACTTTTGTGTAATGAAAAGGTTCCATGGATGTTGAAAGTTCTTCATGGAACCATCAATGCCAATAAGAAACCTTTATTTTTAAGAGTGTCAGACATAAACCAGCTTTTGTTTAGTGAACTGTCTGTAACACTTCCTTTTTTTTTCCGGATACTGAAAGAGAGAAAGTATTTCAGGTGTTTTTCTATCGCTCTCATCATTCTGCTGTGCCACAATGACATGATATTCACTCGGCCGGCAGAAGAGGTCCATATGGAGAGTTTTTATTCTGTGTCAAGAGCCCCAGTAGGAGTAATTGCATCGTCCCTTCTGAAAAAAATTCAATCTAGTGCGACGCGACAGGCCAGCTGTGTTCAGGTAATGCTCAGGTAGACATCATCCGCTTAGGCCGTCCTCGCAGGTAATAACACGTGTGCACGTACACGCACAAAGGCACCTTTCTCAGTGTCATCTGCGTCTTTCTGTCCCCAAAGAGAGCTTCTCTGGCAGGTGATTTCTTTGTGTCCCGTGGCACGAACCACATCCTCAATCGAGTTCAGAAGGAAGACTGGAGTCGTCTAACATTTCCAGCACTAGCTATTTTTAGCATGATGTTGAAGGGAGCTGTCCCTTACCTGATCCCTGTGCCGGCTGAACCCCATTGCAACATAGCATGCAGCAGATGTGTGAAGACGGCACCCTTCTAAAGGACCAACTCTAGCATTAAAGGAAACCTATGCTGTGTCATTCTGACTAGGCCAGCCCCCTTCTGCTGAAACTTCAAACATGTGTCAAACACGCATTCATTTGGTGATGAATGAATCCCCCCCTTTTTTCCTCATCTTTTTTGGTATGCAGTGCTGGTGAAGTTGTCAGAGCAGCCTGGGCCTTCGTCGTCTCCCTGCGGATGGTGCGCTCCGACGCTGCCAGGAAACAGACTCATCAGTTTGGAGAAATGGGACAGAAAATATGATTTATTCTCTGCATGCACTCACTCCTACCCCAGCGGAAGAAGAGAGTGGAGCGGGATCCTGGAAAGCCGGCATGGAGGCATGGATAGAGGAGGAATTGGAGGATAGACAGAATTTTTATTTGCAATACTTCAAGCTAATTTTGCACTTCATTGATGCATTCTTTAGTCAATAGCAAATATTTGTTTTTGTGATGGCCTCAGTTGGGGTTAGCTGAGCCCGGTGACCTTATACACTTAATGATTTTCTGCCTATTTCCTCAGTAGATGAAATTGATCATTTTAGGTGTGTGTGTGTGTGTGTGTGTGTGTGTGTGTGTGTGTGTGTGTGTGTGTGTGAGTGTGTGTTTGTGTGTGTGTGTGTGTGTGTGTGTTTCCTGTGAGAGATTGATTTCATTTTTGCACTGTTTTGAAATTATGAGAGTGGTCATTGTAAATGCAAAAGATTATTATTATTATTATTATTATTATTATTATTATTATTTATTATTATTATTTTTTTATCATCCACATCATTTCACACATTTAAAAAAAGCAAACACGGATGTTCAAAAGTTTGAATTTTTTTTTTAATGTTTTTGAAAGTCTCTTATACCATTTATTTGAGACTGCAATTATCCTCTCAGAAATACAGTAATATATATATATATATATATATATCTATATATATATATATATATATATATATATATATATATGTCAATTTTAATATTTTTAAATTGTAATTTATTCCTTTGATTAGAAAGAAAGAAGGGAAAGAAAGAAAAAAAATAGAAAGAAAATAGAGAGACAAAATGCACAGAGCATATTAAAAAAATTTCTGAAGAATCAAGTAACGCTGAAGGTTTTTCAGGTAGCTTTGCTAGGATTCTTGAAGCATCTTGAAGTTGTTGCCACAGTTCTTTTGGATTTAGTCTGTCTCAGTTTTTTTTCTGATTCTTCAGACTGACTGACAGACTGACTGAGACTCACTGGATTATTACAATTAATGGCAAAAGGAATGTTTGGTAATGTCAACTGATATTTCCAACTGACACGCTACAGCAAAAGATAGAAATAACTTAAAACCATTTTTTTACTGTTGAAAATACTAGGGGCCCAAGACTTTTGCACAGTAGTGTATATTAATATATATTAAAATAGAAAACAGTTATTTTAGAATGTAATATTATTTCACAATATTGTTGTTTTTACAGTATTTTTTTATTATATTTTTTATATTTTTTTAATGCAGCCTTGGTGAGCTATACTAAATAGTAGAAACAGTAAGTAAATAGTAGCAGAGTTGCAACTCCACTTTTTGAAGACAAATGTAAAAACTGGCAAGTTTATAGTTTTTGCACAGGCTGAATGAGAGAGAGAGAGAGAGAGAGAGAGAGAGAGAGAGAGAGAGAGAGAGAGAGAGTTTTTACCTTTTTTGTTTAGCCTTTATCGAAGTAGCAGCAATGATATATCACATGTTTTTCATATTATGTACAATAAGACAAGGGCACCAAGCAATGACCTATAAAACTATTCACTTCACCTTTAAATAGCCTCACCCATTTTCTCTTTCCCTGCGTCAAGTTCACTTTGGTCCACACAACTTCTTTTAATCTGCCTTTTGCATACCCTTCGCATGGCGCCCTGCCTTGGGGATATTTGTCTGCGTCTTCCCTCCAAGGACACTGTTGATGAGCTTTTCATCCGCCGCATCCTAAAGTGTTTATTAGCATACTAAAACTCTTCTCGCTGTCTATGCATGCCCAATCAGGCCTTCAGGGGTCCTCTGCCATCCTAGGATGCATTGCTTTTAGTATAATGATTATTATTGTGAGTTTTTGGTATGTTAGGGATCTGTCTGCCTGACCTTTCGGCATACTTTGCACACTGTGAATATTGATATAGTTTTTACACAAAGTACAGGGGTTAATCTGTTGATTTAGAAGTTTGATGAAGTTAAAATAATAGTTCTCCAAAAATGAAAATTCTGTTATCATTTACTCACCTTCAAGTTGTTCCAAACCTGTGCGAGTTTCTTTCCTCTGTTAAAGGGATACTCCACCCCAAAATGAGAATTTTGTCATTAATCACTTACCTCCATGTTGTTCCAAACCCATAAAAGTTCCATTCATCTTCGGAACACAATTTAAGATATTTTGGATGAAAACCGGGAGGCCTGTGACTGTCCCATAGACTGCCAAGTAAATAACAGTGTCAAGGTCCATAAAAGGTATCTCCTCTGTGTCTTTCCATATCACCGTGTGCTGCGTATGCTCTTCTGTATCATCTGTGCCACAAGGATGCACTGTTTTCTTTCAAATCAAAGCTAAATACACGTAGAAACAGTGCATCCTTGTGGCACGGGTGATACAGATGAGCATACGGTAATGTGGAGAGACACAGAGGAGACTGTTGACAAAGGAATTGTTGAATAAAGTTTTTATCGCTTACAAAAAGTGTTCCCGTCGCTTCATATAACCAAGATTGCACATCTGATGGCAGATGGAGTATTCTAACGACGACTTTCATACCTTTTATGGACCTTGACACTGTTATTTACTTGGCAGTCTATGGGACAGTCACAGACCTCCCGGTTTTCATCAAAGATATCTTAAATTGTGTTCCGAAGACAAACAGAGCTTATACGGGTTTGGAAGGCCAGGGGGGTAAGTGATTAGTGACAAAATGTTTATTTTGGGGTGGAGTATCCCTTTAAGCATGAAAGAAGATTTTTTTGAAGAGTCTTGCTAATCAAACAGTTGGCGGTAGATTCGGCTCAGATCAATGGTTCTGGTGTCTGAGTCACATCACACTGTCATTGTTTTACATTTTGGCTGACATAATGGATTTAGATCACCACTTTTGCGAGCTGCACAATCTCGAAAAGCAATTTACGATGAATCACACCAATCACAAGGGCTTCATAAACTCCTAGCCATGTGAGTGCATCCTATACATCTGTGTTCATCTGGGCACGATTAGTATGTGTTGTGCCGCAGAATATACATCAGCTCATGACAAAAAAATGCTCTATGAATCACCACACATTTTTTCTCATAGCTACATTTGCATTTCCAGAAGAAAATACCAGTTCCTGCAAGGAAGCAAAGAAATATGTGCCGTCTTGTAAAAATGGTATAAAAATGAATGGAAAAACAAACAAACAACAAAAAAACCTAGCTAAACAATTAATTAATTACAATTAAAAGGGTATGTGGACACCAGCCAAGGGAGTATGAGTAGATGCTTGATTTATTCTCTGTGCATCAGACTGACATTTCCTCATCCTACTTCACACTGGCTCTCTGCATTATAACACAGCTGAGGGGAGATGTTTATCGCAACTTATCTTCAAAGAGCGAGAGTGGGTGGAATAATTGCAACGGGGGTTGTTTTATAATAAATACTTTCTCATCTGTTGGGGCCACGGCATCTTTGGGAAAACGTTTTACGTAAACTTAAATGGGCTCCTCATTTCTCTGCATAGAAATGCACATGTACTATTTATTTATGCTATATATTATATATTTTTGTTAATATTGTTTGTCTTTTATTTTGAAAGGTTTTTATTTCTCCTATGTTGATGACTTAGATTGTTTCTCTTAACCAGTGTTTTGTACTCCACTTTTTTATTACTTTTTTAAAGCTATCATTGGCCTATTAATTAAAGAATAATATTAACAAACGTTTCACATTTTATACGAAAATTTAAGCATTATATAATGGTGCTTATTTTTAAATAGCTTAAAGTGCTTTTATTTGTAATATATTAAACAATTTATCTTATAAATAGAATAAATTCTTTTTAAAATTATTTATATATCAAATATATATATATTTTTAAATGTATATAAAATATATTTGTTTTTAGTATATCTACTTATAGTATAAATAGCTTACTGAGTAACAATAAGCTAATCAAACTGTATTTATTAAAATTTTTACATTTATATGATGTTTAAATCATTATATAAATTATGTAAAGCTTTTTTATACTAATATTTAATAATTAATTATTATTAAATAATAATATTTAATACTTCATGTTCTAATGTAATATGCATAGTTGACTTTAAGCCATTTGAATTTAATTTGTATTTTTGCATTCTGCAATATAGGATTAAACAAAATAAAACATTGCTGAAATAAATCTTTGCATTTAAGACCAGTTGTTACATAAAGCTTCTATGCAGCAGCATGAGTATTTGTGAGAGGAGCTGGATGACCAGAAAATCTGTGTGTGTTGTTAACCTGTTTATTTTTCACTTTCTCTTACTTTTCTCCCCTTTCTCCTCCCTTTTCCTTAGATCTCCTGGAATCTGGGCAAGATATACAGTGAGATGATATTCGTCATGGATTCGTGCACTGTGATCCTCACCCTGGGAACATGCTGGTGCAGAAGTGTCCTGAAAGCAATAAGACGGAAATTGTGTTACTCGATCACGGTCTGTATCAGGTAAGACATCGGACAGAGACTGCAGCAGACTCGACACAGAAGTGAATTCATCACATATTACACCCCATTATTCACCCGCTGGCTCCCAGGTCAGCTGCATCCAGGACTGTATGTACTGCAGCAGACTAAAAGCATTTCATTTAAGTGGCCCTGAAGCTCTAGTGTGTTTTAAGAAGTGCACATTTCCACCTCCCTCTTATTACAAACATTATATGCAAACACACCGTTACAAACCCTCCTGCAGTTCACTGAACTTCTGTTTTCCCAGAAGATGTGGCAGCTCTAAATAAATCCATGGAGATAATGTGGTGATAAATATGATAACGCCCTTCTAGCAGTGACATTTGGTTATTTCTTGGTCCAAAACGCTAATTCATGGCATGTCATGTTAAGTTTGCTGAAAACCATGGGTTGTGTCTGCGTTGATTAATTGGAGTGGCAAAATGGTGTAGTCCTAGTGGTATTCCATTGAATTCTGTTTGTCTCAGTGAGGGATTTGCTGGCCTTTAATTTAACCCGAAGCAGTTAATGAGGCCCACAAGATTTCATATTAGCAACTATCAAGTAATCTCATCTGTCTTTCTGTAATACTAACAACATCATGAAACACAAGTTTCCATTTACTCAGCTGTCTAAGACTCTTGATAGCTCTCAGTATTTGGTAAAAAATAAGATTTTTTTAGTAAGAAGTTAATACTTTTATTTAGTAAGGATGCATTACATTGATGAAAAGTGACAGTAAGAACTTGAATGTCACAAAAAGACTTCTATTTCAAATAAATATGATATATGCTGTTATTTTGAGCTTTCTGTTAATCAAAGAATACTGAAAAAAAAGTTTAGGATCCTAAATCCTAAAGGAAATGTTTCTTGAGCAGACATTTAGCATATTCAAATGATTTCTGAAGGATCATGTGACACTGAAGACTGGAGTGATGACTTTTACTTTTATGCATTTGTTTAGACACCTCAAACACTAAAATAACCAGTTGTGTCTCTGTCCAAGGTGCTGAAGACTTCAGGTTGGACTACTGCAGACTGTGGCAGAGTTTGATAAAGGGAGACTTGAAAGGCATCAAGCGTTACAGCAGGCGTCTGGGCACAGGGGATCTCTATCCTTTGTTCGCTTGTGTCCTCAAAACCCGCACCTGGAAGTCAGTAAATGTTGGCATCATCCAGACACCTGTCACTCAATCTGAGGTTACCTATAAGTATAAGTGAGACCTTTTATTTTGCATGTATGAGGGTATTTTGACAAGGTCTACAACAGACACTATCAATATGTAGTTTTTACACACCTACCCATTCTTTATTAATTATATTTTCCACTTAAAATAAGGTAAAATATTATGTAGTGATCAAAAAAATTCTTTAGCTAAACCAAAGAAGCCACCTTTTAAACAGTTTTGAAGGAGCTCTTGTGAACGCTGGACACTTTTTCCTTCATTAGCTGGTCCAATTCATACATGCATAGATCCATTTATACAAAGGCACAATATATATTTGTCTATAAAATTAATCTGAAGCACTGAAGTATAATCGTTTGAGCTTCAGTTGGTTTTTAAAATCACAATAAACAAAGGTTTTTCCAGTCTTTGGACTGGTAGTGTATTTTTCTTTTTTTTCTTATTGCTAGAACAAAGCTAAATAGTTGTTACTTGATGTAACTTAGCAATAGACCTTAATCAGGTTAGATGCCATATTGAATTTAATCAGAATCAGAATGACCTTTATTCGTTAAGTGTGTGTAAAAACACAAGGAATTTGTTGTGTTTTTTAAGGAGCTCTTGGTACACTGTTTACTGTATATACAGCTGTATAAATAAAATGTGTAAATGTATTTACATAACACTTGAGAGAGAGGCAATAATTAGTTATTAAGAAATGAATTACAGAAGACAGGTGGTAATTTCATTGTTAGCTGTTTAAACTGGAGATGGCATGGGGGCAAAAACTGTTTTTATGTCTAGATGATTAGTGCACAGAGATCTGTAATGTCTGCCTGAGGGGTGAAGTGCAAATGGGTTGTGTCGGGGTGAGAGGGGTCTGTAATGATGTAACCTGCCCGTTTCTTCACTCTGGACAGGTGCACACTATTTATCCTTTCAGCTGTCCTAACAGTCCATTGCAGTCTTCTAATATCTGATTTGCTGGCTGACTCAAACCAGACAGTTATACAGTAGAAGTGCACATAACCAACTCTATAACAGCTAAACAGAGTAAAACTGTGTCATCTGCGCCTGTGGAAGGTTGAACCTTTTCAGTTGATGAAGGAAGTACAACCTCTGCTGGCATTTTTTCACTATGTGAAAAATCAATGTCAATGTGATTGTCCCACTTCAGGTCCTGCAAGAAGGTGGTGCCCAAAAATCTGAATGACTCCACTGCTGCCACAGTGCTGTTCAGGTTTGATGTTTTTATTTTTTATTTTTTTTGGCAAAATGAATCAAAAAGTAATGGACATCAGCTGAAAGGTGTGTTTTCAAACTTTAAAGTATTGCTAAAATAACTCATTTTGTGCTTCCTTGGCATATACATTTAGAAAACTTGTTCACATATTGTGCCCTCTTTAAATTAATTCTTACATTTTCTTTATTTGGTCTTAAAAAGGTCTGCAGGTTTCCTACATAAAACCCAAAGAAATCCTCCTAGATTGTGTAATTTTTAGAAATTTCAAAACTTTAGAACTTTAAAAACTTTTGTGGAATTTTTGTTTACTTTTTTTTTTTTTTTCAGGAAGACATTTTTGTCAGCTGAACAATCAGTATGTTAAGCAACAATGCAATCCATTAAAGGCACTGTACTTCTATTCCTCAAAGCCTCATTTTCATTCCTGTCAAATAAGTGTCTATAACCAGGGAGTGGTTGAAACATATGACAGCCCTACTTGTGGCGTATTGAAAAAACATTAGGGTTGTGAAAACTGAAGTGCTGTTTAATTGTTGTTAGTGGTCACAAAGGGCCACAATAACACCAGTTAACTACATTTCTGAACAAGGTTCACCTGTCCTCTCATTAAAACTGCATAACTAACTGTCCAGGTGGCTGGCCTGGTGACCCCGTGGCCAGAGGATGGCTATTGGGTCGGTGTGATGGTGGCAGAGGGTTTCTGAAGGCCAGGCCTTGCCGGAGCTGGCCTCTGTGGGGGACATTTGGCCATCTGGAGGGTGTCAGGGACATTTATTTATACTTTTATTACATAACCTTATAGGGGATGTTTGGGCTGTACAAGCATATTAAATCAGAGCATCGGAGTCTTCAGTAACACACTAATTGTTACCGTATACATTAAAGCTATCATATTAATATAGGCCTAATATATAATGAATAATTAAATATTAACAAACACTTTTTATAAAGCTTTAAGTATTATTGTTGAGAGTGCATATTAGAACAGAAGTATTCGGCATTAGTATATAAATACACACTTTAAGCTTTATATTCTGATTTGTATTTATTTATTTATTTTTTTGCATAAAAGTGTGTGATAAAATATGAATGGTTTTCTTATAGTTGATTATGCATATTAAGCTTTAGACATTATATAAATTTAAATCTTTTGTTTTTAATTTCCTTAATTTTGTTGATAACCTTAATGATATAATAGTAATATCTGTAACTATAACTTTATTTTTCGTTCTAGTATACTAAATATTAAAAATGTATCATTTCTTAGTTTAAATAACTTACTAGATAACTAGATAAGCCATTTGAATTGTATTTATTAAAATTGTAAGTTTTATTTAAAGTAGTGCTGGGCAACGATTAACATTTTTTATCGCGAATAATCGCATGATTTTTTTCATAATGTGCAAAATTCAATGATGAATTCAAAAGTACTGTATTGCACACTTTTATTTTAAAAGTACTGCTGTATGAACAAGAGTGCAATTACATTTGGTTTGCATTCATTAACATTTTAACTTTTATCTAAAGTTTAAATCATTATATAAAAACATTGTATAAATCTTAAAGTGTGTTTTTATAGTAATGATGAATAATTCATTCTGTTCTAATGTAATTTGCATAGTCAACTATAAACAAGCCATTTGAATTTAATCGTACATCAGTACATTTCTGAAGATGGATTTATTTTGCTCCATTTAATTTGACAAAACCAAACAGGATACTGTACCAGTGTTTGACACCTTCAGATACACTTGACTATTAGCCGATTTACTGCTTACTTGCTTTCAGATCCCCATCATTTTCAGGAGTGTTCCACTTAGGCCTATATAGTCAGTCATCTCAGCAAGCGGCATTTGAGTGCACTTTCCTGCAGGTGGCTTTTCTTTGTAGATTAATTACCCAAAAGCCTTTGTGAGGATAATTATGGCCCGACCATGACCACTTGTGTTGGGTGTGCTTTTTTAGCGGGGTGTAGTATCTCTTCCCTTCTCTATACCCCTCCAAAAGTGTCTGATTCTCAAAGCCATGCAAAAGTCTCAGCAGCCATTCCTCCCCCCAACATCATCAAATTACCAGGATGTTTTGAAGTAGTCTGGTCTGCCATAATTACAGGCAGTTATAAAGGCGTATTTCACATATACAGCTGTGGCTTTTGCAGAAAGGGAGGCTGTCTCATCTGCATAAGAATGGAGAGATAAGAACATATTGTACTGCCAGCACAGAAAAATGGGCATTCAAAACTACAACAACAGAGCTTCATGCTTTGTTTCACAAGAGAAGACCAAGAATTCTTGTGTTTGAGGCTATATGTATAAGACTTTGTGCAAAGGTTTTATTAAAGATTAAAATTAAGTGAAATCAGACTCCAGCATAATCCCAACCATTTTTCAAGTATGCATTATTCAGTCTCGTAGAAATTAACATAAATACATATACACTGCCATTCAAAAGTTTGGGATCAGTTAAATCGTTTCAGTTAATTAATTTAAATTGACTATTTCAATTAAATGCTATTCTTTTAAACTATTCACCAAAGAACCCTGAATAAAGAAAAAAAATCACGGTTTCCACATAAGCATTAAGCAGCACAAACGGTTTTCAACACAGATAATAAGAAATGAATCCTTACCGAGCAAAAAATCATAATATAATAATTACTTAAGAATCACACCAACAAAAAACAACATAAAAAAAATAAAAAAAAAAATAGGAAACAGTTGAATTGTAGTAATGTTTCACAATAATTTAGTTTGTACTGTTTTTGTTGTTGTTGTTGTTGTTGTTGTTTTGACTGCCATGCTAAAAGTTGAGCTACAGGAATTTTAGTCATTTTAATGTTCTGCAACCTTTTTGACATCAAATGCCGTCTTTAGTTTTCTTTTTAATTGCCCTTTTTAATTCTTAATTAATTCTGCAGTGCTAGATGCTGGACTGTATTTCCCAGCATGCAGCGTGGCATGAATAATTCATGCAAATTACTACCTCAGTGTTTAGTGTTTTTGCAGTGGTGTTGTTCATTTTGAGTTATGTGTCATGTGGTGACAACATAGCAGGCATTTCTTCTTTTAATGATGTGTTTTCGAGTGTTACCATTGTTGTGTTTTGCATGTGAACTGTTAGGGACTTTTACCAGCCTAAAGCAATGCTCAAGAACATATTTGTGATAGTGCTTTATTGAGTCTTGCATAGCTGTTCTCATGGCTCACCTCACAGGTCAGAGTGAGCAGATGCAAACACACACCTCACACTTGCCTCATCTGATCCCACACTCTGTTAGCATCCACTGACTGCAACTCCACTGCTTCCACAGGGTTATTTACAAATCAACTGCCCACTTGGAGATATCTTATGTCTTTATATTTTGTAGATGCATCTTTTCAAAAAAATGTTTTCACTTTGTTATGTGACAAAAGATTGATGATGTTTTTCTAATTGAGCGGTTCTGTACAGTGCTTTTACGTGCAATATAGATATTTGCTAATTTGTTCATTTGTTCAATTTGCCTTTGTTCATTTTTGCAATCTTGGAGTCTTTTTCTTCAATTTTGTAATTTAGTAGATGAGGTTAAAGAAGTCTGTGATGATCTATTGTATAGGATGAATCATGCTTGACTCCATGCCTCCATGGCGTCACTAGCCCACACACTTTTTTAGAAGTTTTCTGTGTGTCATGTTTTTGTTTTATTTTGAGATCGAACAGTACTGTTGTCCTAACTCATTAGAGATTTTCAGCCAGGTATTAATTTTAATAATTTGTCCATGTGCACATATAGTAGATCAGATTACGTTGCATTACACTCTTTAAAATAAAGCTTCTTTATTGGCATTTGGATCAATATAGAACCATTTAACATCCATGGAACCTTTCATTTACATTTATTCATTTAACAAATGCTTTTATTTGTATATCATAATTCATAACAAAGCAAATATATACATACAGGTCCTTCTCAAAAAATTAGCATATTGTGATAAAAGTTCATTATTTTCCATAATGTAATGATAAAAATTAAACTTTCATATATTTTAGATTCATTGCACACCAATTGAAATATTTCAGGTCTTTTATTGTTTTAATACTGATGATTTTGGCATACAGCTCATGAAAACCAAAAATTAGCATATTTCATCCGACCAATAAAAGAAAAGTGTTTTTAATACAAAAAAAGTCAACCTTCAAATAATTATGTTCAGTTATGCACTCAATACTTGGTCGGGAATCCTTTTGCAGAAATGACTGCTTCAATGCGGCGTGGCATGGAGGCAATCAGCCTGTGGCACTGCTGAGGTGTGATGGAGGCCCAGGATGCTTCGATAGCGGCCTTAAGCTCATCCAGAGTGTTGGGTCTTGCGTCTCTCAACTTTCTCTTCACAATATCCCACAGATTCTCTATGGGGTTCAGGTCAGGAGAGTTGGCAGGCCAATTGAGCACAGTAATACCATGGTCAGTAAACCATTTACCAGTGGTTTTGGCACTGTGAGCAGGTGCCATGTCGTGCTGAAAAACGAAATCTTCATCTCCATAAAGCTTGTTCAGCAGATGGAAGCATGAAGTGCTCCAAAATCTCCTGATAGCTAGCTGCATTGACCCTGCCCTTGATAAAAACACAGTGGACCAACACCAGCAGCTGACATGGCACCCCAGACCATCACTGACTGTGGGTACTTGACACTGGACTTCAGGCATTTTGGCATTTCCTTCTCCCCAGTCTTCCTCCAGACTCTGGCACCTTGATTTCCGAATGACATGCAAAATTTGCTTTCATCCGAAAAAAGTACTTTGGAGCACTGAGCAACAGTCCAGTGCTGCTTCTCTGTAGCCCAGGTCAGGCGCTTCTGCCGCTGTTTTCTGGTTCAAAAAGCACACGCCTGTGCACGGTGGCTCTGGATGTTTCTACTCCAGACTCAGTCCCACTGCTTCCGCAGGTCCCCTAAGGTCTGGAATCGGTCCTTCTCCACAATCTTCCTCAGGGTCCGGTCACCTCTTCTCGTTGTGCAGCATTTTTGGCCACATTTTTTCCTTCCCTCAGACTTCCCACTGAGGTGCCTTGATACAGCACTCTGGGAACAGCCTATTCGTTCAGAAATTTCTTTCTGTGTCTTACCCTCTCGCTTGAGGGTGTCAATGATTGGCCTTCTGGACAGCAGTCAGGTCGGCAGTCTTACACATGATTGCGGTTTGAGTAATGAACCAGGCTGGGAGTTTTTTAAAAGCCTCAGGAATCTTTTGCAGGTGTTTAGAGTTAATTAGTTGATTCAGATGATTAGGTTAATAGCTCGTTTAGAGAACCTTTTCATGATATGCTAATTTTTTTGAGATAGGAATTTTTGGGTTTTCATGAGCTGTATGCCAAAATCATCAGTATTAAAACAATAAAAGACCTGAAATATTTCAGTTGGTGTGCAATGAATCTAAAATATATGAAAGTTTAATTTTATCATTACATTATGGAAAATAATGAACTTTTATCACAATATGCTAATTTTTTGAGAAGGACCTGTATATAGTCATATAATATTTTAATGCACATTGCCAGGATTATTAGACAATTAGATTAAGAGAAAAGCTAGAGAAGAGTAGAGAAGGTTTTAGAGTGTGACTTTTTCCCTGTTCCAAATGCACAAAAGGTTCTTTATAGTGTGGAAAACAAGGTTATTTAGATTATTAATAGGGTCACGAACTGCCTTTTTTTTTTAATTATTTTGTACTTTTCACTGAGGTCCCCTTATAATGTTATCAAGATTTTGACATCAAAAAACATCATAATTTAGAATTAATAGGCTATTTTCTATCCTGTTTTGACCCCCTCATCGGAACGCCCTGTTTGAATAGGTGTGGCGGATTGTAGACTCGGAAGTAAACACCCACTGCTATGATTGGCTAATGGTTGTGTATGTTTGACATCCTTCATAGATGAACGCGGCTGTGATTTATATTCAGTACATATCAAACGATCTGTAATAACTGACAAAGCAATAGTGAGCTTGTAATAAAAACAGTTACATACACTTGTGTGGTGCAACTTTACTGTCGGATCCAATATATTCAGCACTGTATCGTCTTTAAGTTATAATCTTTCTGAAAATCCTGTGTCGAAATGTATCTTTATCTTTTGGCTTCTGCATTGACCTGCATTTGCCTCTCTCGTTATTTACACTACATGTGTGAATTGGTAGGCGGGGCTAAACAGTCAGTGATGTAGAAGCAGGGATTGATCTTCTTCTGTGGAGGCGGGGTTTAGCCATACTATTACGTGATAAAGTGGCACATTCCACAACCTGTCATTTTGGCAGACTGGCTTCAATATAAACAAGAAAGTTTTGAGTTTTGAAACTTACAGGATGATTTTATAGTACAATGGCCTCTTATATGTCAAAAGATCAAGGGAATTTTGATTTCTCAGTTCATGACCCCTTTAAAATGTTCTTCACACACTTGTACTTTCCAGACTTGTAATCTTTCTTCATTCTTGACTGAGAGTCTTTCACTTAGACTGCAGAGCTGGACAGTCAGTCAGTATGCTGGTTAAGTTTAGAGTTATTAGAGTTGTTTACTCATGAAGCTATGAATGAAAAAACAAGCTTTCTTCACTTTCTTGCAGCAATTTTATTTGTATAACAGAGGGAATTGTATTAGGACCAATTGACTTCTTTACATTTTAGAATATAATTTTTGTTATGAGCATTTTGATTTTGATTGTCTGGAAGATGACACATCATCGGTTTTAGCTGGATGGATGTTTCTGCACCCCACAAAAATATCTAGAGAGGCTAAGCCTGTAAGATAGTAAAATAAATTATACACTCTCAACTTATATTATTTGACTCAAGTGTTTTAAAGTGCTGCTCATTTGAACGAATGCTCCAAATATTTGCATTGCCACAGCTGTCATTTCTCAGAATTCTTATTGAGCATTTGTTATTTCTGAGTTGTTGTACATTGTATTTATTAACAGCATAAGTAGAACAGAACATTTTCTATTCCTAGGAAGAGAGTCAAAAATATACGGTTGAGTGTGCACACTCATTTTGTTATACCTGTGGCAGTATTTCTGAAAATGTAAGACATTTAGGGAAACATTTAAGTTGTGTTCACACTGACCGTATTTTGCTCCTACCAAAAGTTATTTTCAATGAGAGTTGACAAATTATTGTGGCTTGATGCAAGATTATGCAGCTGAGCATAGTTGTATGGTCAAATTTGTTAAAACTTTAATGTTACTTTTAAATCCACATTTACAACCTTAAATGATTTTTTTTTGGACCAACTATTCCAATTGTAGAGGTATAAAGTTAGCTTACTTGACAGTGAAAGTCAATGAAAAATCCTCACAAGTGTAGGTGCATACGTTTGTTTGTGAGCTGGTGTTTTAGTAACAGTGCTTTGAGCTCTCTCATTGTGTGATTGAGATCACAGGTGCCCTCCTGACCGTATGAAGGGCTCTCAGTATCTAAACACTCTGTGTCCAGTGCAGTGTATTTCCTATTCACAGCTAGCCTGCTTTGTACAGGACTATCAATATTAATGCTGTCGTCTCTGCAGAAACCAACGGTAGCATCAGAGAAGCTCCTCTCTGTTATTCTAACACTGAATAGAGATGGACTTGCATTCAATTTCCAATCAGCATTCAGCTTTACACATGGTCATTAAACGCTGAAATATGAATGCACTAGGAATATTTTTGCTTAAGAATCCAGCTTGCTGTCAGTTAATCAAATTCATTGCTTTGATGCATGCAGTTTGTGTGTTCCTTTTTTGTTAAAATTTTTTGTCCAGTTCTAGTTCATTTTGACAAATTAGATTTGGTGTGCTTCCGTATGTTTTACTGAAGTATATATTTAATTATATTTTCTTGTTTATTTTTATAATATTTTTTGTTAAATGCATTTTATAATTACATTCTATAATGAATATATTATTAGTAGTACAATTATTGTTATTACTTTTAGTTTTATAGATAGATCTTCTTTTTAATTTTCTATATTAATTATATAATATAGGTAGATATTCTTCTAATGTATTATATTTTATTATAATAATCATAATATAGTATAATTAAAATAAATTAATATTTCACCACAAACTTGTTGGCTGTTTAATTTTAAAAATAAATGTATGCGTAGGCACAATTTATGTTTGACAGCAATGCTAATTTCAAGCTTTTAAGCATTTAATTATTCAGATAGAAATGTTTTTAAGATCATGAGAAACTTAAATTCAGTCAAATATGTCTAGGCTTTTTTTGTATACAAGTGCAAAAATAAGATCAATATCAAAAATCACCCCTTCTGTTGTTCAGCTTTGTTGTTTCCCTCTTGACAACAACATTCATTCCGACAGTCCACATGAAAAAAAAAAAAAAAACACTCACATGCACAAAAACTCAACTGGAGCTACAGGTTTCTGTATTTGAAGTGCAATAAAGGCAAAACCACTCAAACATTTTGATAAAAACACACCATTAGTGTTGCGAGTGAAGTGGAGTGCTGGTCAATATGAACCTGCCCCCTCATTAGAGAACACATACTCCTCGTCTACCAGACCTCCACAGATAAAACGGCTTCTCTCTCTCTTTCTCTCCATCAGCCTCTCATAGGTCTGCCTCAGCAATTACCTGCCACCCTGCACCGCCACTGCCCACAGAAACCACAGCCCTATTAGCCCTCTGTATAACTGCAGATATGTTGTACCTACAATATGCTGTTATCCATTCACCATCTTTATTTGACTGCCTGTAAGTCCTTGTTTATATCTTTAAGCTTTTGTACCTCAGGGTACTACTGCTCCAGTGTTATCACTGTACCTTTTTTTCTGAGAGTGTAAATATGGTGTTCTTTATGGTTTTTGATATTGATGTAATCTTGCGGTTATATAAACCCAAATGTCTGGACACATTTGACTGAATTTAGGTTTCACATGATCTTAAAAACCTTTTGATTTGAAGACTTATCTAAATGCTTGAAATTAGTGTTGTTGACGAACACAAATTATGCCTTCATATGAATTCATTTATAAAACTAAAAAGCTTTATTTAGTAAAATATTTATTAATTATATTTTATTATGATTATTATATGATCTTGTCTGTATGCACAAATTTCATATTCTTCTATGAAGACACTTTTTTGAACATTATCAACTTGAACAGCTTCTAAAACATAAACTGATACAAGTATACAAATGTTTACAAATCATCTTTATTTGTTGCTAGAATATTAAATTATTTGATTTTATTGTATTTTTAATAAATTGTATAAAATGCCTACCAAAATGTGACCCTGGACTACAAAACCAGTCATAAGTAGCACAGGTATATTTGTAACAATAGCCAAAAATACATTGTATGGGTCAAAATTATCGATTTTTCTTTTATGCCAAAAATCATTAGGATATCAAGTAAAGATCATGTTCCATGAAGATATTTTGTAATTTTCCTACCATAAATATATCAAAATATATTATCATTAGTAATATGCATTGCTAAGGACTTCATATGGACAACTCTCAATATTTTTTTTTTTTTTTTTTTTTTTTTTTTTTGCATCCTCAGATTCCAGATTTTCAAATAGCTGTATCTCAGCCAAATATTGTCCCTATCCTAACAAACCATACTTCAATGGAAAGCTTATTATTATCTATCTCTATAAAAAAAAAAAAAAAAAAAAAAAAAAAAAAAAAAATACTACTTGTGACTAATTTTGTGGTCCAGGGTCACAAATAATTTAATTTATTGCAACTAATTTCTTAATTTAACTTTACAACTGGCTCTGATCTTTTTAAATTTCTGAACAAAGGTTCGTATATAGAGATTTTACTCATCAGTGTCTATACAAACATAAAGAAATGTGTGGGCTACAAAAAAAAATGTGATATACACAAAAACAAAAAAAATATCTATCCCAGCTAAAAATAGAAAGTTAAACAGAATATAGCATAACTCTATTTTACTTCTACATTTCAAAACTGCTGCAGGCTGAATTGAATTCACTAAGACTACAAATACTGGGATCATGTTCATATATGATGCTGACATGCATTTTTGAATGCCATTCTTTTCATATATTTTTTTACTTGTTGCTGTCTAATTACACGCCTGATTAGACAGAACATAATCATATTTCGGACCACAGCCAAATGAACTAGAGTTTCTCTCAGGGATGGCAGAACGACTTGGCTGCAAAATATGCTCTAAATCCTAATTTTGCAATCCACCAAACGGAACTGTTTTCCATTTTGTTTGTTTTGCTGTGAAACAGGAACAAACATCAAGAACATTAGTGCTGAAATTGAAATGAATGCAATTTACATTTATTGTGCTGGAGAAATGCTCGCTTTGTGGATGAATTGAGAGCTGCAAACATTTCTGTAAAAAGATGATGAGGAGGGGGCGATGAGACGGCAAAGATTGGGAGGAAGTGAGAGCTAGAGATGTAACATGTCTGTAGATCATAGATATGGGCAGAATAGAGCCTAAGGAAGATGGATGAGTGAGAGCTCAAAAATCACCAAGGAGTTAACAAAAAAAAAAACGTTAAAACCAAGGTAGATCCAGTGGAGCACAGTTACGATAGTCCGCCGAAACATCAAGATCTTTTAAGACTAGATGATCAATACGATGCAAAATATGAGCATGGAAGGACATTTTACATAGACGCTTTGTGATAAGTCAAGCATTTGTCTGTACATAAACATGAAGTAGTTTATCACATGAATGCAGTTGGGATGACCTACGGTTTTACTTGAGATGAAACAAAAAAAATCTCCATTGAATCGATTTCCTCCGACAGATGAAGAGAGGCCTCCTCTGCAAACACCACCATCTCCAGAGGTTTCTCCTCAGTCCTAATCAAAGTTTTTTGTTGGCTTTGGGTCTGTTATCTGAAATTGGGTTTATGCTAAAAAGGAAAAGTAACTACTGAGCTTTGAACCAGAGAATGCTAAGTGAAAACATAGACCCAGAGGGTGTCTAGAGCAATGAATGTGAGTGCACTACCTGTCTGCCTGCCATTACACTACCTGTCTGTATTACTCTAATGGTAGTTTATTATTATTACACACTTAGATTTTCAATTATAATGATAATTTAAATAATAATTTATTATAATAATAATAAACATCATTACCTCTTTTCTAATATCCAAGACAGGAATTTTATTCCATTTATTTCATTATTTATTTATTTTTTGTTTGGCAGTCATTTTGTAGAATGAGTTCTACGTGATGGAAAATGTGTCTGACAAAGCTGACCCTCTTAGATGTTGCTGAGAACATAGAATTGAATATAATAGCTTTGCCCTTTAAACTTCTCAGAAATGATATGACTGCCTAAATGCAAGTGCCTAGAGCACTGCATTGTTCATACAGTATGTGCTAAAGTATTTTCTGTCATTCTTGCTCTATCTTTAAATGGATTGTTTTGTCTGACTGTGTTTTTCAGTTCTTGACGGTGGAGAAAGCATAATTTTCTTGCGAAACAATGCTGTTTCCCTGAAATCTGCAGGTAGAAGTGTGTGACTGAAGCTCAGGACATCTGTAGTGTCTAGAAATATATATATACAGTATATGTATTATTTTATTGAGCCATAGCCTTGTGGACTGAAAAAAAATATATATTAAATAAATTATAAAAAATGTAATTCAGAAATTACATATATATATGCATGTGTGTGTTTTAATATTTAGTAGTAGTAGTTAGTTAGTTAGTTAGTTAGTTAGTTAATTAAGCTTCTTTTGGTAAGCGTGGCCCTGCTAAGCTCAGTTAACGCTGAGCCCTGAAAAGCCTATATGTGAATAATGGATTGTGGTGGCAGGCACCACGAATAGCCTCCCTCCTGTGTAATTGCCTTTGTATTTGTCCCAGGGGAGAGCTTTTTTTGGCTGTTCATGGCATTGTCCTCGCTGATCAGTCCCATGTCTCATAATGTCTGCCCCGCAGCGGCATTTAGTTGAGGGAGAGACTGTTCGACCTTTCTGCTATATAAACCTATATGCTAGCATGTCTAGGTCTCCTGTGGTCAGCTGTTTTTTGTCTGTCCATCAGAGAAGAGCAGATTCAGAGATTCAGTATGTTTACAAAAGGGTGAGTTTTGAAAGTCTATCCCTACATGACTTCACACCTGTCAGACTCACCTTTTTTCCCGCTTTAGAGAAAGAGCAAGGGGAAGAAACAACAAAAATAAAAATGAGTGTGTTTGTTTCAGTCTGGGCCTCTATTTCTGAAGTACCATTCAGTACCTAATGTTGAGCCTCAGGCTTTGTTATAGGGGCACACACTCAACTAAAAGAAAGAACTTAAGCTCTCCTCTGAGTGGCTCTGGCCTTTTTATTTGGCGGACAGCTGTAGAAAGTTGGGTTGTCCTGGTGTGGCTTACTGTCAGAAAGCTAAGCTCTAAATATTCCTCCGTCCAGTGAGCTTGCATTAAGCAGTTAAATCAATTTCTGATGTGTAAAGGATTTAATAGTTACTGTCCCAACCTCCCTTCACTTACGCAGTCACATAAATCTCGACTACTACTAACCCAGCGAACATTATTAACAACCGCAGCTCTCGTAAACATCCATTAAAAGCACCGTGCTTGCATGCGTTCTCAGTGGATGAGTAAAGATGTGACATTTTAATTCCGTTTACAGTAGATGTTTCTTTTTGCGTCTGTGCAGTCGGATGGTCACAGTAAAATAGAATCTTAACCCAGACTTTTTCCATAGTGCTTTCCTTGGTATTAATGCTTGAAATGATTCTGGAATATTGTCTTAATGTAGAACAAATTCACTTCAAGGTTAGTTGGTTAGTTGGCACAAGTTAGCTTTTGTTTTGATATTCTTTTTCAAAATTGAACAGTGTCTGTTTGCACTTATCAACATTTGGCCACAAGAAACCAGTGTCACATTTGCTAAGTCATCTTAGTATTTATGGTACCTCCGGGGCCATTTTTCCAATATAGAAAAGTACCTCCACCTCGTCTCTCTTAAAAGTAATTAGTAATGGGTTTTTGTCTGCATCACACAGTTCTTTTAGAATACGTTTATACAACTTAGTGGCCCATTATTTATGTAGTTTTGCATTTTGCCTTTTTCACTTACAAATGTCTCAAGGGGTAAATGTGGAATAAATTCACACTAAACAAATTCACATTTTTATATAATATATATCCCTGAAATGGATATTTCTTAAGTTCAGTATTTATTTTTTATTATTTTTGTGTATTTTTTGTACAATAAACAGTTCTGGTACTATGGAGATTTAGTTTATATAAACACATTAGTGTATAAAATATTTGCAAAAGTTCAGACTTTTCAGATCCTAATGTCACATTTTATTCTCATTATAAAGACCCATAGAGATACATTCTTTTAAAGTTTTTTTATGTATGTTTCTTGCTTATTTGTGCAGCATATAGGCCTATACTCAGATCAGAAGGTGGCTTCCCCTGCGTTTCTCCAAATCTCCCAGTGGACCACCATTCACTTGATCAGATTGACCCATTTCCTCAGTGCCTTGATAAAGAAAGCTGCAGAGCTGAGAGCACTAAGCGGTTGATCCTTCTATTTAGTGATTTTGACTCCTCATGGGGATGAAATGGAATGTGTATTTGAAGAACTTGTGAATATGCAGAAGGACTGTCGCATTGTTATTTTAACATCCTCTTCCTTATTTCCTTCTAGGGCAAGCTGTGAATGTTTCTTCATTAAGTATTCGACTGAGGGACTGACTATCAATCTCAATACTCCTGAATGCTGACTGATTTGATGGGTAGCGACTCCGTTGGCCGGCTAGTTATGTGCAGTCCTGGGCCTTCTCTGGCTGCTCACCAAGATCCCCAGAGGGAGGGCCGCTAGGACATGACCATATTCTCATCTTCTAGTGTACCGAACAGGCAGAGATAAGAGAGAGGCATGGCTAATCAGGACTGTCTCTCTCTCCAGCTGTCTGAGCTAGTAGCATGACCCAGTCGGTCTGTCTCTGATTTTGTCCAATTCACGTCCACACTGAGCGATTGACCCTTTTATGCAGCGCACCGCATCCACCCAAGAGTCATCAGGGCACAATGGCGCATGAACAGAGCAGCGGGGTGACTTACCTCATGATTACCTCTCGTCTTTAAAGTGGAGAGATGCCTTGTAGTTGAACTTTGAAGTGCCGGCTAACTTCAAAAGCAAAAGGCGAAAGCTGAGAAATGGGTCCCGGTTGCTGAAAGGCAGAATGCATCATCAGGCATGTAAAAAATAGCATATAACAAAGAGAAATAATAATGCGCGATGTGACACAGAGTTAATTAAAATAATAAAGTAAAATAAAAAAAACCTGGAGATTAGCCTGGATGACAAACTTTTTTTAGGTGTTTTCCAGGCATGCAGAAGTCATGGAAAGTTTTGTTCTGCTCTAAAATGTTTATTTGGCTAGATATTGCTTTTGCATAGAGTAAAAATTACTTGCAAGCCAGTATGTTAAACATAAATAAATAAATGATTACTTAATTAATTAATTGCTCAATATAATTTGTGTGTGTGTATATAGTTCATAGAACTCTCTAGGGTCTGGGCTTAAATTCATCCATAAAATGAGAGGTGGAAATCTCTTAGTGGGCTTTTAATCCAGATGGACTCAGTCCAGCGATGGGGGACACTGGAACAAGCCCACAGCCAGTCTTGGACTATAACCAGCTATGCAGCACCACAGGAAACAAGGCAGTGTGCCTGTCAAGTTAGTCTTTCTTTAAAGAGAAAGTGTGCACATACTGTAGATGGAGCGCATGTGTCACTGTCTTACTGTTGCCGCAAGTGGTGGGATATATATGCAAAGAGATGTGAGGGCATATGGGTTGGATGTTGGAGCAGTAGCTTGAGGTCATAGACCAAGTGTTCAGTGTCCTATTTTAATCCAAACCCCTCACTTCTGCTCGCTGCTACTGCTGGCGCCTGTAAATCCCACCCAAGCGATAGCAAATTTAAATCCACTTAATTTAGCACCTAATCCCCCCTCAAAATTTTAGAGATTGAGATTTAAGGATTAGCAGATAAATGGACAGAAAAATGGAGCTTGCATGTTTTTCAAGCTCAAGTCATAGCACAGCAATCAGTTATTAAAATACTGTTGCTGCAGGAGTGTACTTAAATGACCAGACTTGTTATCCTGCCAGGGAATTGAAGTCATTTCTGGGACCTCGCTTTTGGGATATTGTCTTTGCATTGTATCCCCTTTTATAACAGAACTTGTTTGGGAATTTGACACCCTGACCTGCTTTCCTGCTTACTTTAGGTTATTGGCAATGTTTGATGAAAATCTTGTCAGATGTTCAGACCAATGGCTGTGTATCTAGACTGTGGTTGTACAGTTTGCGCTTTGTCACTCATTTTGATTTTCTAGAAAAGGATTTAACCTTTACGTCAGTCCATCTGAACTTAATCCAAAGATTGAGTCCTGTGACTTAATATAAAAAGACTTGATAAGAAAGTCATGAAAGACTTAATATAAAAGAGTATAATGTAGACTCTTTTTTTCTGAAAGAGTCTACATTATACTCTTTCATAGCAGTTTTTCCTTGTAGTCCACTTAATACATTAGTTTATTATTGCCAAAGCTGTCTGAATCCTACATTATACAAAAACAGTGTCTAACGGATACTGAATCGCATGAAACATGTGTTGCCTAGTGTAGTCAGACATTTTGAAGGCTGTAGACTCTTTTGAGATTCTATTTGGTAAATCAAATCCATAAAGTGCAGCTAATATAGTCCAATGATTCCAAAACTAATGACTTATAGGAACCAGTTCTTTTTAGTCCATCAAAACTATTCAGTGTGACCAGTGCAGTCCTAATCCTTAAACAAGTGACTGTTATGAATCAGTTGATTTTAGTGAATCAAAAACATACAGTACGACCACTGTATTCCAGTTCCCAAACAAGTGACTCTTATAAATTGGTTCTTTCTAAAGAATCAAAACTATTTAGTGCAATCAGTGTATTCCACTTCCTGAACACATGACTCTGAGTCTGTTCTTTCGAGTGAATCAAAACCACAGGGCATTCAATTTACAGTTATATTGCACATAAGATTTGTGAGACTTGAAGCTTTGTAGTTACTGAGTGTTTGTTCATATGCCATTGTGTAGCTACAGTTTTGATATTAGTAGCTATTTTATAAAAATTAATGAATGGTTTTCACATTTTTGTTTTAGTGTTGTTGTACAATTTTTTTTGTGTGTCAATGTGTGTCAATTTGGCAATGGGATTTTCACACACACACACACACACACACACACACACACACACACACACACACACACACACACAAAAAAAAAAAATTCACACAAACGGAAATTGTTAAATTCCATATGATTTCCATTTCTAAAAGTCTCTGATATATAAATGTGGTCAGTCATGTGTAAGTGTGGTCATGGGTGGTCAACTTTGCTTCTATAAGTGGTCTGGGTGGATATATATTGATCATTCTGTTCCTCTGGGCCTGTTTTCTCATCTTGGTGGTATAAATTGTATGGCCACCCTTTTTCCAGAGACATGTGTTTGGCATTGAGGCAGCTCTACACCTGTCCTGGCTGTTGCAGCAGCTTGTGGTGGGCCCTGGGCTGCTGGGGGTCTTCATGGATCTCTGCAGGCCCCAGACATGTCTCTTGGCTCCTGGCCCTCTCAGGATAGATTAGCCCTGGGGTAAAATTGAGCCAGACACAACCAGGTCGATGCCAACTGTGGGAGCCATGCCCATGTGATACCATCAGGGTCTGATTGCACGAACAATTGGACCTTAATACAATAAATTATTATTATATTTTGTCAGTAAGATCTCATTTTGAAGACAGACTGTGTATATAGAAAGATTTCATCAAGGGATTGCACTCTGGTTGTTGGGCCCCTCCGTCCTAATGATTCTTTTGAAGATGTGCATACCCTGTAAAGCTGGGTTATTTCAGGACAGGACACAGGGTGTCTGAAATGTTCCGCAGAATCCACCTACTGTCACATTCACCTCGCCTGCTCTTTACACCACAATCCAGCATAGCCAAGAGAAGAAAATACTTCAGTGCCATCACAGCCCATATGTAGTGTAAACCTATCATTTTGGTTTGTAGAGACTTAAAACATGTTTCAAAAGAACATTATCCAGAACAACCCCGGGTTCTTTTGAGGTTTCAACATGCAGCCATTTAGTTACTAGTCCAGATCTTAGTCCAAGTAACCACTAGGCTACTTATTCATACAATATAGTATCACCTTTGATTTTTACACATAGGCTCTTGAAATTAAAGTGAATTGGAATTTATATCAGTGGTCCTTTTAAAATAGAATCACATTTTGTATTATAGTTGTACAGCTCTTTGTACTTTGTCTCCTACAACGTTGTCACTTTATGGTACTACCGGCTTATGCTTTTGCAAGGACTACAGGAAGTTAATTGTGAACTGTGATTTTAATCACTTGGTCTGCTGGTCAGTGGAATTAGTAGCTGTTGATGCAAATTGCTGCTGTTGTCAAACCGAGACCAAGCATTTTCATAACAGTAAGTGTTTTTGTCTGTACTGTCTGTGTCTATGTTGAGTTGTTCATTATTGTCTATTTTCCCTCATTTTTGTGCATGTGCCATATTTTTTTATTGATACTATGTTTACTAAATTTGTAAACATTAAAGATTTTTTAAAAATATTTTTGAAAGTTTTATTATTTTTACTAAGTGGGCATTTATTTGTAAAAATAAATAAATAAAATACAGTAAAAACAGCAATAGTGTTAAATATTTTACAATTTAAAATAACCGTTTTCTGTTTTAATATCTTATAAAATGTATGTAATGGTAAAGCTGAATTTTCAGCAGCCATTGCTCTGGTGTTCAGTGTCACATAGAAATCATTCTTATATTTGCTGTCCAAGAAACATTTTTTATTATCATCAGTGTTGAAAACAGTGTCTGAGATGTGAATACAAAATGAAAATAGTTTTACATAGTTAGGAATTAACATGCTTATGAACTGCTTCCCATATATTTTTGTTGTTGATGTCAAAGGCTGCATGTCCAGTCAAACCCAAAGTTGAATAAAGACATTAAAAGAATGAATAATAATAATAATAATAAAAATCTTAATTTTAGAAATCTAATGAACTGAATAAAGAATGAATGAATTCATTAATTGTATATAAAAAAAAAAATGAATATTGAATAATGCTGCAAGTAAGGTGAATTACAGCATACTGCTTAGTGAGAGGCTGCACAGGTATAAAGATCTGCTTATAGCCTGGACTTGAATGTGGCTACTGTTGACATCTTGTAGAATCTTATTTTTCCAGTGAGGCAGGGGGAGGAAGGGAGGTCTTCATGCCTGATTACTAATAAAAATTTGCTGGGAGTATCAACTCGGGGGGCTGATGTTGCTGAAGTGATAGAGCCAAAACAGCTAATCTTCACAGTCGCAGTTTCAAGCACTTAGTTTCTCAGTTGTCTGTGAAATAAGCTACTCCATTTCCCTGCACCCTGCTCTCTCCCTCTCTCTCTCTCTCTTTCTCTCACACACACTCTTCTCTGCACTCTGCCCCCTAATACTGAATATTTTAATAACTTATTTAGGTGGGAGTGCCTTCTAATGTAGTCTACTTAAAAGAGTAGCCCCAAAATTAAATTTCTCTCATTATATATTTAAACCCATATGAATGACTTCCCTTTATCTGTGGAACACAAAAGGCACATTTTTGAAGAATATACTAGTCATTCTGTTCAGTATAAACATATTAATATACGCTTAATAATGCAATCTTCTAACAGTACTGTTTTGTTTTAACCCCTCAGGATGTGGATATCCGAACGAATGTGGCGCTGTACCTCCCTCAGATCAGTGAGCTGCTGAACAGGATTCCCCGACAGATGCTGCTGCCTCTGAAAACCAACAACCTGCTGAGAGGCATCGAGACTATCCTGCAGACTAGAGCCAGCTCTAGCTCCTTCATCAATATATCCCGCTGCTGTACTCGTGCCATTGCCAGGTAAGACATCAGTCACAGCAAAGTGGTTGCATTTTAATATCTTTTTGTGGTCCATAAGTTTATTTATTTATTCGCCAAGGGTTTTAAATGGATAAAAAGTGAAGAGACAGTAAAGAGTAAAGACTATATTGTTACACACACACACAAAAACTTTCACGTAAATGTGTTCTTTTGAACTTGCTATTCATCAAAGAATCTTGAAAAACAATCATCATGGTTTCCACAAAAATATTAAGCAGCACAACTGTTTGCAACATATAAATATAAAAATCATATAAATATAAATCTCATATAAAAATAAGAAAAGTTTCTTGAGAACCCAAATCAGAATATTAGAATGATTTCTGAAGGATCATGTGACACTAAGACTAGAGTGATGAAACTGAAAATTCAGCTTTTGTATCACAGGAATAAAATATATTCTAAAAGATTTTAAAATAGAAAACAGTTATTTTGAAATGTAATAATATTTCACAGTATTGCTGTTTTTACTGCACATTTTCCCTCCAAATAAATGCCACCTTGGTGAGCATAAGATACTTTTTTCAGAAACATTTAAAAATCTTACTGACCTCAAATTTTTGAACGAAATTGTATATTTAATTTATTTATTTAAAATATTTATTTATATTTCATAATTATTTAATACTGATTTGAAGTAGTAGTAATATAAATTTATTTTACACAGATTTATTCTTTATATTTTTAAGAATTTCTTTCTTTTAAATCTCTTCTCTCTATAATAGTGAGGTTCTGCGATATTCACTGCCACATTACTTGAATAGTCACAAGGTTAGAGTTTCAGCACCCAAACAAACTGGTTCCCACACATAAGGAGTGTGTCTGCACTTAAACACCTCATTCTCAAGTCCCTTATGTCATCTCAGTGCCCAAAGACAGTGTCATCTCTCTCACACCAGTAACCCACAGACACTAAACCACGCGCCACAGGATCTCTCGTTCATTTAAGCGGACTCCGTGGGACCTCACAAAGCATTTAAATACATTCAGACACACAGGTGCATGACTTACCAGCCCCTCAGTCCAGCCTCCCCTACCCTGAAATGAATGCCACTATATTGTACTATATTGTACTTTCCACAGCAGTGAGCAGTGATCATATTGATTTATTCTCACCATTATAATGAAGAACACAATGATTGGAGGAGAAAATCATTCGTATTTGAAGGAGGGCCCCTGACAGTTGTCAGCGCAGAGACGCTCACGTCTGCTCGTAAAGGATTTCACCGTGATACAGAAAGAAAGACGCACCCAGACATGAAACTCAATGTCGTCTGCCTCAGCGCTTCTTTATTAAAACCAAATGGCAGCAAAGTGCAGAATGCAGAATCTAAAATCCATTAGCAATTGCTGTGCTCGCAGAAACAGCAGAAAGAGAAAGAAAGACCTAGAGAAGTAACCGGACCATCACACACTGATTTAGTTTGATGTGAGCTGAAATGTTTGCAGTATCATCTATTATGGTGAGTTAGGTTTTTTAGTACAAGCTGTAGATTGCTACAGCTTGTAGTATAAAAACCTAACTCACCGTAAGCGTTCATCCAAAAAAGAAAATTCTGCCATCATTTACTCACCTTTTCTTTTTTTATCTGTGTGCTGAGGTTACTTTGATTGAATCTGTGGATGACAAAAGTAAACATTTTTAAAGAATTGTCATGTAAGACTTGTCATACGACAAGAACACCAAAAAGGTTAAAAATAATGCATAAAAACTTCATAAAAGACTTCAAAGAGTGCTTCAGTCACATAGACCACTTTTATGGTCCTTTTATGGTGTTTTTGTTTGGAACAATATGAAGGTGAGTAAATAGTGACAGAATTTTCATTTTTGAGTGAACCATTCCTTTAAAGAACAGAAATATGAGTCTTGTTCTTTCTTTGTACTCTATACAACCCACTCACTTTTCTTTGAAACAGACACTCTGTGAAGCAACATCATGATGAAATTAGGTTATTTTTCTTAGTCTCCCCATGAAAGCAAAGTGACATTAGCATTCATTCTGTAGCCTCACACTGTTAAGTAGTATTTTCAGCCTCACTGTACAAGCGACTAATGCAATCCGTGTGATCATGGTTCTGGAGGTGTCCCTGCGCTTTTCAAAATACTTAATGGTGGATGGAGAAAATTAGAAGAAAAGAGCATCTTTTCTTATCCATTTATGTGTTTGCCTAGCCTTTTTTAATCAAATTTAGATTTCACACTTTGCAGTATATGCATGGGTTGATGGGAATATGCAGTGAGCCACTGTCCACCAACTTCAGTTCAGTTGCTTGAATGTAGTCTCCTTTTTACCCCTGCATTGGCCTAGTCCATAGTCTATAATAATGTCACATTTATGAAGGGGAGATTACTGGGATAATCATAATCATTAATGTATATCATTGTAATACACAGTCTATATAGTTAATTAAGTGGTTAATTTTATTAAAGCATAGTTGTCAGTAGCTCCTTAAGTATAAACCATAAATGCTAGTTAAACACTTCAGCATTTAAAGAGGTCTGAGTAATTAATCAGACTAATCATGAGTCCTACGTTTAGCGTTTTGAGTAACACTGTGTAATAACTTTCATTAGTAATTCTAAAGATTAGCCTATATAGTGATTAACAGATCTGTAGTGCATGTCCATTAAAATATAAAGCTTAAAGGGATAGTTCACCCAAAAATCAAAATTATGTCATTAATGACTCACCCTCATGTCGTTCCAAACCCGTGAGACCCTCCGTTCATCTTCGGAACACAGTATAAGATATTTTAGATTTAGTCCGAGAGCTTTCAGTCCCTCCATTGAGAATGTATGTAGGTATACTGTCCACGTCCAGAAAGGTAATAAAAAAAACTTTAAAGTAGTCCATGTGACATCAGAGGGTCCGTTTAGAATTTTTTGAAGCATCGAAAATACATTTTGGTCCAAAAATATCAAAAACTACAACTTTATTCAGCGTTGACTTCTCTCCCGGGTCTGTTATGAGCGCGTTCACAGCACATCGGTTCGCGAACGAATCACTCGATGTAACCGGATCTTCTTGAACCAGTTCACCAAATCGAACTGAATCGTTTGAAACGGTTCGCGTCAAAAATAAGCAATAATCCACAAATGACTTAAGCTGTTAACTTTTTTAACATGGCTGACACTCCCTCTGAGTTCAAATAAATCAATATCCCGGAGTAATTCATTTACTCAAACAGTACACTGACTGAACCGAGCCAGATAACGAACGAAACATTGACTCGTTCTCGAGTCAAGAACCGTTTCTGTCGGACGCGTCCGGTTCGAGAACCGAGGAGCTGATGATAACTGCGCATGCGTGAAGCAGACTGGCACACAGCGCGTCTGAACTGAACTGGTTCTTTTGGTGATTGATTCTGAACTGATTCTGTGCTAATGTTATGAGCCGATAACGGAGGCTTGAATCAAGGGCAATCATCGCCAATGAAGTCATTACGTCGAGCGCAAAAAAACTGGTGAACCGTTTTCGGCAACCGGTTTATTGAATCAAACTGTCCGAAAGAACCGGTTCGCGGAGAAGAACAGAACTTCCTCATCACTACCGTGATCCGAAAATGCAACCGGTTCTTGACTCGAGAACGAGCCAATGTTTCGTTCATTATCTGGCTCGGTCATCAGTTCAGTCAGTGTACTGTTTGAGTAAATGAATTACTCCGGGATATTGATTTATTTGAACTCAGAGGGAGTGTCAGCCATGTTAAAAAAGTTAACAGCTTAAGTCATTTGTGGATTAATGCTTATTTTTGACGCGAACCGTTTTAAACGATTCAGTTCGATTTGGTGAACTGGTTCAAGAAGATCCGGTTACATTGAGTGATTCGTTCGCGAACCGGATGTGCTGTGAACGCGCTCATAACAGACCCGGGAGAGAAGTCAATGCTGAATAAAGTCGTAGTTTTTGATATTTTTGGACCAAAATGTATTTTCGATGCTTCAAAAAATTCTAACGGACCCTCTGATGTCACATGGACTACTTTGAAGATGTTTTTTATTACCTTTCTGGACGTGGACAGTATACCGTACATACATTCTCAATGGAGGGACAGAAAGCTCTCGGACTAAATCTAAAATATCTTATACTGTGTCCCGAAATGAACGGAGGTCTCACGGGTTTGGAACGACATGAGGGTGAGTCATTAATGACATAATTTTGATTTTTGGGTGAACTATCCCTTTAATATCATTTCTGACTGTATCAATGTACTTCTCTTAAAATCTCTTAAATATGTGATGCAAAGATCTGTAGTGTTATTAAAGTTATTGTAAATTCAAAATATGTGTGCACTTTGCTGCCATTTTTTAAAGTAAATAACCACTCATTTAAAAGCCTTTTTTAATCTATTTGTGATGTACTCAATCTGTTGTCTGAAGAGTTTTGGCATTGTGGCCACTTCCCTAGAAATAAATACTTTCCAATAAAGAGTATGTGAACAGGATTAAAATTTCCGAGTTGCCATTTTGTAAATACAATAATTCAGAAATAATAGAAATGCTAGGAAACTTCAAGTGAGCTTTAGTCGTAACCAAGCAAATAATTCAGGACTACAAGACTTTTTCGACCCCTCCATCAGACTCCAGTTTTATTCTTTTTTACCAACCACTAAGCTGCCCACATAGAATTGTTGGATATCATAACACAGCAAAGATGCATTTATGCGGCTCTCAAAAATCTACAAGATTAAGAATGTTGTGATATATTGGTTTCAAATGTGCCTTAATGCCTCTGCTTCCTGTAAAGGTAGTCATTTTCAGATTTCTGACATATGCAAGGTAATGAGAAACTAGGAGTGGAGGTGTATGCTGGGTTCACTCTTCCTGTCATTCTCTGTCCGCTCACAGACAGACTGAAAGGCTTCTCGCTGAGCTTGGTTAATAATTCATCCCCCGCTCAGCTGTGACAACATCCTCTCTATCTCATTTTGATATATTAAATATGGATAATTCACAAGATCCACCAAGTAATACTCTAAATGTATACCTCCAGGATCCAAAATGAACTCTAGTGCCACATGTAAAAATTGGCTTTGGCTGTAATGAAATCACTCACACACACACACACACACACACACCCCCATACACACACGCGCGCACACACACACACACACACACACACACACACACACACACATTGCACTACTGTTCAAAGGTTCAGGGTCAGTAAGATTTTTTTTTAAATAAATGAATACTTATATTCAGCAAGGATGGATCAAATCGATCAAAAGTAACAGTAGAGACAATATAATGTTGCAAAATATTTCAATTTCAAATAAATGCAGTTCTTTAGAACTTTAGAAAAAATATATATAAAAAATAAATAAATAAAAATCAGCTTGGCCATCACAGGAATAAGTTATGTTATAAAACATGGTAAAAATGGAAAAGTTCAATTGTAATAATATTTCACAATATTATAGTTTTTTATGGAAGCTTGTTTCTGCTATGGAAAACAATAAGGTATTTGGCACTTTATATCTCACAATTCAATTTTTTTCGTAGAAGTGTGAATTTATATCTCACAATTGCATGTTTCTGAATTTATATCTCAGAATTAAGAGGGGGAAATACCTTTAAGTTTTTATCCCATGGTGAAAACAAGGTTTCATGGTTTTACTGTATTTTTTATCAAATACATGCAGCCTTTTGCAGCAAAAACACTGAAAAATCTTACAGAACCTAACCTTTGATTAGCTGTGTAATTCATAATTTTTTCTTTTAGTTATTTTTGTGTATATATTATGTGCAGTATATGTATATTTTTTAAATGCAATTCAAAATCCATTTCAATGACCAATAAGAATAAATATGTTAAATATATATATATATATATATATATATATAATCTATATATATATATATATATATATATGTGTGTGTGTGTGTTGTTATTATTATTATTATTATTATTATTATTATTATTATTATTATTATTATTATTATTATTATCTATTTTTTTAGCTCAATTCTCTTAAATTTGGCAGGTCTGGGGAAAACCTTTGGACTGTGCCAAGCATGCAACAAGTTACTGTTGAGATTTTTGCAAGGTTTTTGGCAAAGTAGGGCGAGTGATGATTCGTGACCACCATTCCCTGCTTTCGGTTTTCAGCCTGTGTTCTGTTCATGCTGTCGCTGTTCTCCTGTCAGATTGTAGAAATGATACCACAGTGTGACATCTCCAGTCTGACACAGCAGCTATGGTCTGAGAAGTCAAACTTGTCCACCTCAAAAAGCTTTGTACAGCTTGAATACTCAGAAATTAGAGTGAATTTTCTCTCCTCTCATTTCTCACTCCCCTCATCTTTCTTTTCCCCAAGGGAATGTGTAAGGAAATGAATGCGATTTCACTTACTGTTTGTCAGTTCAAAGCTGTTTGCTGTGACAATGTGAGACGCGTTCAGGAGAGCGGAGAAGTCATTGTTTTCCCCCCAAGGACTTACTACAGCCTTGACACTGCTGTCTCTCTCTCACACTGTTAATATTACATGACCTAGTGTGGTCTGTCTAAAGTCCTCACTTATACCATGGAGCCAGAGCCAACACAATCTGAATCATTTACAGCCAACTTACTTTAACCAGTGTAATATCACCTCTCCTCTACTGGATCTTTGTCTTGCTTATCTTTCTTGGTGTCTCTGTGTCTCTCTCTTAGACACAAGAGGAGTAAAATTAAGTCTCGGACCAGGCGACTGCAGATCTCTCTGTCTCAGTATTGGTCTCTCTGCCAGATAGACCTGTTTGAACTTATGATGTGGCTCCGCAGCTCCACGCTGGCCAGATGGGTCTGTTACCTCCTCAACTTCCTGCCCTACTCAAACTGAGAGCCTTGAACCAGGGCATTACACCCTCTGCACTGAACTCAGCACACTGCCAAATGCATTGTGGGTTGATCACAAACTGTTTTTAATGAGAGCTGAAAGTAAAAGTGTCTTTTTTTTGTTGTTGTTTGTTTTGTGGTTAACTGACAGCCATAGACATGAAAGGTGACTGATCATGTGATTAATTAGTCATGTGATATGTATGTGTGAGCAAATGCTCCATGCATGCTTGCTTTCTTTTAAAGTGTCTAAATGATATTTTTCACAGTACTGTAAGTTAGTTTGCATCGTGCAGTATCTCAGACTTGTGAAATCACTTCTGGAATCAGCATTGAGCTGCAATGACATCACAGCTCTACAGAATTTCATGGAAATTCTTCATTTTACATTCCTTCAGATTTCAGAACATCTCAAACATTTTAATATAACCGTTACAGAATAACATTAAAACAATTATAATTTATTTTGGGACTTCTATTAGATTTTCTTTGAGTGAAACTGTGGTTTATATGTCATGCTGGATAAATAAATGGTTTAATCAGTGAACCAAAACGCATATTTTTCACTTGAAAACTAGAAGACTAGGGGCTTCTCAAGCTTCAAAGAAAAAAAAAAGTAATTTACGACTTGTTTGCTATACTCTAGTCAGTGTTATTTCAGTAACATTGATACACTATTATAGTTTTAATATTTTGTAATATTTAATAGATTTTATATTTTCTGTTTTCATTTTAGTTTATTATGTTTTAGTTGATTTAGTTTTAGTTATTTTAATCCTTAAATTTAAACTAAATGAAAATGAGAAATCAATTAATGTTTTTATTTCAAGGGACATTTTTTATGCTTTTAGGTTTAGTGAAGGAAAAATATCCCCGATTCTAGTCTAGACCATCATGAACTTTGAATATGCAGAAAAGTAAATTAAATGTAAAATGGAGCTTGAGCAGTCTAAAAAAATTCTACAAAAGAAAGAATGCTGTGTGAGTTTTTTGAATGACATGAGAGTAAGTGTTAATTTTTTTGAATGAACTACTGCTTTAAGGGTTTCTTTCTTTCTTTCTTTCTTTCTTTCTTTCTTTCTTTCTTTCTTTCTTTCTTTCTTTCTTTCTTTCTTTCTTTCTTTCTTTCTTTCTTTCTTTCTTTTCTTTTTCTTGAATAACTTTAGATCTCCATTACATTTGATAGGTATATATGTAGTACTCTCTGAATGCATTGCATCCAGTAGAATCAGGAGCTTATAACTGCATAAATGCTGTAAGCTAGACCTGTATCAAATGTTAAAGGGTACATCACAACCAGTCTTTTTTTTTTTAATCCAGAGGGCGAGTTTTGGATCAATTACACCCTGTTCTTCCTTCCCAGGTTAGCTTTTTCAGGTAAGACCCCGGGCTGAGGGACCACAGGAGCAGAGCATCACAGAAAAGCCCTCACTTCCCCCAGCCTGAAGGCAACAGCCAGCAGTCAGGAAGTCCAAACCCCGCCATACTAATGCCCTCAGGCTAGAGAGCAGATTTTAGCTGCCAAGCATTGGATGATGGGCGCAGTTATCTGCTCAACAAGTCTCTTCCACATCACTCTCTGCTCAGCTGCACAGCTGAAACCAAATTGCTGAATCCCAGATTCACCATCCACAATAATGTGTCATTTACTGTGTCCACAGTTAATCCTGTCAGGCACGAATTGCAGCTAAAGTGTGTTTCCAGGAACCATGCAAGTAGTTACTAATTTCTGTGGATGTACTCGTAAGGGCACTATTACATTTTTCTGTCCCCTTGATATTAGCTTTTTACAATTTCTGTTGTGTTATCCTTTTTTTCTCACGTGTTGTTGTTGTTTGTCATGTCAGGAAAATTCCTTGGTTAGCAATAGCCGAGCTGAGCCCAAAAAGTGGAGTAACGCTTAAAAAAATAAAAAATAAACTCATTATATATATATATAAACATTTTTTACCATCATGTTTTTTTTAAATATTTAAAAAAAAGAAAACTAATATCTGATATATATATTATATATAAATAAAAATAAATATAATATATATATATATATATATATATATATAAGATATATATATACTACTATTTTTAATAAGATAATAAAATTCTTTATTATGCCTTTGTGCTTTTATTAAAATATTATTTTCTCCTTTCAGAGCTCTAAATGAGACACTGTCTTTTCTAGCTGTGGTAAATCTATTTTTAATTATTACCTTTTTCATTTTTTTTATTAAAAAAAATTAAACTCAAAATAAATGGTGTTATGATGTGAACATATTCACAACGTAAATTACACGTTATGATTATCATATAATGATTTGATGTAATGGTACATATATATATATATATTATATTCACAACGTAAATTACACGTTATATAATATATATATATTATATTAGTCTCAGTCCATACACATATATATATATATAAAATAATGTGTGTGGTAATATTCATGTTTCTAACACAAGACACTTCAGTGATGTTCTGTTGTCTCAGTCCCTCCTCCTCTGTTTAGGATGTCCTTCACCTGAAGAGTCAGAAATGAAAAATCTCTCTCCATCTCTCTCTGCTGAGTCAGAAAAGGACAATGGCTGCTTTTTCCTTATCACTTTCTTTCCATCTCTTAATTAGACTCGACCTCTGTAGGCAAACCCAGAGCCAACGTTAAGCCTGTGTCTGCCCAGAATAAAAATTCCATCCATCTTGATCAAAAAGCTGCGGCTGGAGCTGCCAAATGTAATCACCCTGGTAATAGGTCTGAAGCCTACCGTGGATACAAAAAGGTGACCAGAGAAGTAGAACTTCAGCTTCAGGTGTGTTCTTTGGTTTATTTTCAGTAAGGTTTGCAAAAAATATGCTGTAATTGTGCAAGGAAAACACTGTTATTCTAACTATACTCTTATTCTTTTATTGTTAGTCATATTTGACTCAGTTTTCCTCATTGTGTGACCTTTGCTCTATCGTTTCTAAAAAATAAACTCTTAAGCAGCAGACAGCTCTATAAATCTTATAAATAAATCTTATTTTATACCTAAGATAATATTTCCTTGAATTGCATAACATTGTGTGAGAACCATGGTATTTAAGAGTATCTACTTTCAATAAACTTCTATATTCTGTTAATATGACTGTTAATGTTTTATTACAAAAGTTGATGCTTCTTGCTTTCTAACCCATCACAATGCAACAAATTTTAATATGTACATATTGAAATTGCACAATTACGAAGATAGAATCTTTTCAGTGAATATCAACATTAATTTTAGTCAGTTCCTCATGCAAAGCTATATCTTACAGCTTCAAAAAGCACTCAAACCATATGAGCTGGGAATTTTTGTATTGTATTTGTATTTTTATTTTTTTGTAGTTGGTGCTGAAACAGCAGCAGCAGTACAGCAGCTTCATTGTCCAAAAATAAATAAATTAATAAAAATCTTGTGCAAATCTGTTTATAATAATATGTTTCTTTAAAAAAAAAAAAAAAAAAAAAAAAAAAAAAACAGATATGGTGGTTTGATGTATGTCATTTGTCCAGTTATTATATTATCAGGCTTTCTTGCTGCAGTTAAGTGAGGAGAAGAAATAAGGCATAGGAAGTAAATTAAATGTTACAATCAATTGCCCCACATAGTAGAATGTAATTTCTTTAATTCACTATGGATGAATGAAGGGGGAGTACACCATTTTCACCACTCTACTATACTTCATGTTGCTATCCAGTTTTATAATAATATTTGTATGTGTGATTCATGGTGAACTGTATTTGTGACCGTAATTAAAAACTTTTATTATGCGAATATTTTGACCTTGACCTTACTTTCACATAAGGCAGAATATATACTGCTACTAAATGCTCAAATGTTTGTATCACTGCTGTCTCTGCTGTTAATCTGCTCAAAGCCTGTTAAATCTCAGATCAGGCCAGAAGTCAGACATCCAAAACTGTTCTCAAATGGTATTTGGCACTCTTTGCTTCCTCATTTCACATTTGCCATAAAAAAAGAAGTGTTATTAGGAGTTAAAGGAATAGATCACCCAGAAGTGAACAGAGTCCAAACAGCTGATAAAAACATCACAATAATCCACAAGTTATTGATTCAAATTCATCAATACAACATTATAACTAAGCTAAAATATGAGCCATTAATCCATAATAACACTCCAGTGATAAAGTTCATCCCCTGTTGTCTTCTCACATTAAAATCCATAAGCTTTCTTATATTTTTACTTCACAACATGTTAATTGACGGACTAGAGTCGTGTGGATTACTTGTGGATTATTGAGATGTTTTTCTCAGCTGTTTGGACTCTCATTCTGACGGCACCCATTCACTGTAGACTATTGGTCAGCAAATTTCTCCAAATCTGTTGTGATGAACAAGCACACTCATCCACATCTTAAATGGCTTGAGGTTGAGTACATTTTCAGCAAATTTTTATTTTGGGGTGAAATGTTCCTTGAAATCCATTGTGTAGTTTTGTTCTAAATACATTTATGAGAAAGCATTCATTTATACTATGTAACATTTTATTGTATTAATTTTCAGATCATCCTCATGATTTGGAAATGGACATTCTGTGTTTCAGAGAGGGTGGTGTTTACATGTGAAAATCACTTTTTAACCATCTTCATCACAAGAAAAGGAAACCACACTGGCATGGCCGTTTACTGACATTTTTAGGTTGGGTTGAGACGCAGTGGTTTAAGCGTGGCTATAGATTTAAGAGCAGCGGCAGCCATGAAAGACATTTTAATCTGCTAATGGAAAATCACATTACGTTTTTTCCCTCCAATTTGGCTCTTCTGTTAGTGCAGTATCATAGATTCTGGATTGAAGTGCTGTCTTGGATGGAGCCACTTTTCTTCTGGCTGTCCGCATGGTAAAACCCAGCATTTGAGATGGAGATTACTGCTCTCCCAAAGAATAATTTTCCCCTAGGATTATCTTCATTTGCTCTTATGCAGCCACGATTTTTCTCATTGCAACCTATTATTCCATCAGGTGAGGTTGGTGTGTTTTACCCGAGGGGATCCAGAGTCCCTCTGAATATTTCAGATGTCTGATATCTTTGTATCGAGTTCCCAAGGAAACTCTGGGAGCAAGATATTTTTGTAATCCTGCCAATCACAATGCTCCAGGTAAAGAAAACACTGCTTAACTCACTTATATGACTTTGTTTTTTCTTTTTTCCCAGCATCACCATTCCGATCCGTCTCCATATGTGTTTGTAGTGTATGTTGTTTATTTATATATATATATATATATAATATATATATATATATATATATATATATATATAATATATATATATATATATATATATATACACATATAGATATTTATTCACAAATATATTCATTATTAATAATTATTTAATTAAAAAAAAATAATATTTATGGAATAAAAAAAAAAAAAAACACAAATATATATATAATAATAAATTAATTAATTTAGAACCTAAACCACATCCTGTATATATTAATTTATTGAGGTTTGAACCTACAGCCTTTTGTTACCAGACCTTGAGCCCCATGAGTACAGACAAACCTTTTTTCACATGATAAGAGGAAGAGTTACAACAGCTCAGGCATCCAGGCTCACCAGTGTCTGGAGATATAGTTCATGAAAGACAGAAAATACTGTAGATGAAGAGAAGGGATAAAAAAGCCCAAAGAGAGCAGAAAGAAGTGTGCATGACCAAAGAACAATAAATCCAGTGGGCATGTATGCTGCTCCTCTGCGTTCTCAGGCTGCAGTGGGAAATGAGTTCATTTAATACTGTGAAATTCCATTAGAAGAGAACATGACGATTTTGAACAGCAAGCATGCGGTTTGCAGGCATAATTCCCCCATAAGACCAGCTCTGATGAAATGGCCTAAACATATTTATTCAGAGATTTAATCTCTGTAGTCATGAAAATGGCTTTACTGTTGCTTTGGAAACAGACCAGAAGTGAATGACCTTATTGCGTGTGTGTGTTCATCTCCTGTTTAAATGTGTAAAGTTCAAACCAATCTTCGAGCATTTAGCAGTGAAACAAATATTAGGGCAGTGAAAACAGTATTAAAGGTTTAGCACCTTTCTGACACTGTTAAATATGATACTGTGTATAAATCAAGTATTATTTATTTAAAAGAAACTTAGTGCTGAGACAGGGTATAACAGCTTTCCAAAAATAATAATAATAATAATATTAATTATTATTATTATTTATTTTTTCCACGGTCAACAAAACATTGCATATAAATTTCTAGCTATGCTGTATATTAGATTTAATCTCTTCATTAACTTTTTTCTTTCAATTAGCAAAGGTTTTGCCATTTTTTTTTTTTGGAACTAATTGAAGTTAGCATATGCCTTTGGCCCAAAAAATGAATTCCTTTATACATGCATATTAAGTGCAAAGCAATAATATTCATATAATGGACAAAATATAGTCTAGAGAAAACAGTGAGCAGCATGACATGACAATCGTTAGCAGGTGCTGGTCACGTCAGGCCTCTTCTCGTTCCTGCATTGATCATTTGGTGTAATTAAAGAAGAGCTTGCTTATGCAGAGCCCTGTAAATAAAGCACACGATCATTAATTAGGCTTAGATGAAATGCATTGTCTTTGAGTTGCACTTTAGATTTGTCCAGCGATAACAAAAGTGCAGTTAGTCTTGAGGCAAGTCAGACCACTCTTAGTTAACTGCCACTCTGCCTCACAAAAATCAATACTAATCTTACTGATTCAGGCTAAGCTCAGACCGTTTCAATAAACAGGCGGTGAAGAATTGTGCCCTGCTTCAAAAACATGCCAGTGTTGTGTTATGTAAGAGAATCTCTGCTCTCTTGAGGGAAAGACACTTTTCCACTGGTTTAGCCATTGGAAATATCATTTGAATTAACTTCCAGATGTACACTCTTTTTATGAGAAAGCTTAGAGATTATGAAGAAAACAGAGAGCCTTGTTTGGGTTTGCTGACTTAAGAATTAAGATCTAAACTAAAGTCTTGTCATTTTAATTTAAATATAAGTAATTTAGAGTCACAGTGACATACAGAAGTGGGGGGATACCTTTGGGGGGATTCTAATGTCTAAGGTACAGATCACCCCAAAATTAAAATTTTCATCCTTTATTTACTTTCATGTCACTCCAAACTCTGGACTTATAAGTCTATATATAAGTCTAAGATAAGAAAGTTTTAAGTGTTTGGCAGCATCCACTCCTTTTAAATGTCAATAGTATGACAAAACTACTTTGTGAGTTTTTCTCAAAATTCAAACTTTTTTTTGTCTCACAGTTCAGTTGATATTCACAAATCTTGCAGTTCTGAGGACAAAAAGCCAGAAATATGAGATATAAACTCACAATTGCAAGAAAAACATCAGCATTGTGTGAAGTCGAAATAACCTTTTTTATTGTTGTATAAAAACAGAATTGGGAAATATAACTTATAATTCAGAAAAAAAAGTCAGAACTGTGAGTTGTAAACTCAGAATTGTGAGGGAAAAAAATTATATCTCAAAATTTTGAGTATATATCTTGCAATTAACCCTTCACAAAGACCCGCCCCCCTTTGTTACTTCTGCTACGTCTAAGAAGCCATGCCGCTCTCACGCCACACATCATGTTCTCACACAGTGAAAAATACATTGTGGAGCAAAGAGGACACTAACAATGCACCAAAAGACAAGACAGAGAAGTTTACTTTTGGTATGAAACAAAGTCTCAGCTTTCAAATGTGTCAATATTTTTATTTTTTTTTCAAACAATAAATACCGTTTTGTGGCTCTTTAATGTGTCTTCACAGATCGCTGTAGTGCCTCAGTTCAAGTGGCACGTGAACCAATCATCTCTTCTTCTTCTTCTTTACTAGTTATAGCATAAAATAAACATGAAAGAACATCAGAAGCTATCTTGTTTAAACCATGGAAAGATGTCAATACACACCATTTTTCAAGTTCAAGTCCACAGACGTTAATCTACTCTCCTGTCTAGTTTGTTTGTCGGACAAAATGGCAGATTCGGTGTTATGTGTGGTCAGATCGCCAATCAAACAGCTGTTTAATGCACCAAAACATGTTAATCCACAGGAAAGAGTGTATTTTTCAGAGTCACACCAGTATCTCTGTGGTACAGTTGGAGCTGGACAATGTTTCACACCTTTTTAAAAGCTCTCACTTCACACCGTGATGCTGGCAGCATGCCTGCTTCAGCCTACATTTAGTGTATGTTTGCAAAACAGTCTTGCCATCGTAAAACACAGGGTTAGTGGCTCTCTATTGGACTATAACTGAATAAAGAAACAAACTACTAAATCTGATTCGCTTAGTCCAGTGGGAGATACTAAAAGTGTTTTTGGACAGAAAGGAAGATGGAAAAAGAAATAAACTTTAAAACACACTTCGGAATATTCAAAATTCTCAAAGATCATATATTATGGGTTATTATATCATATATTATTTTTATAAATATGTACACATATGAGTGTTTACTTAAAGGACTGTTTTAAAAATATTTATCATCTGTATTTGCTTAAATGTTTGATAATTTAAAGGACTCTTTTAAACACCTATAGGGTGCTTTTAAAGATAAATGCTATGCATTTTTTTAATCATCAAGACCAGTAATATTTTGAAATATTATTACAATTTAAAATAACTGTTCTCTATTTTAGTATATTTTAGAATGTAATTTATTCCAGTGATGATATGCTGAATTTTCAGCAGCCAAAAATCAATACTTAAACCACAAAACATCCCTCACAAAACATTCTAATATGCTGATTTGGTGCTCAAGAATCATTTCTTGTTGTTATAATTGTTGAAAACAGTTGTGCTGCTTAATCATTTTGTGGAAACCAGGATTTATTTTAATTAATAAAAAGTTCAAAAGAAAAGCATTTATTTGAATTAGAAATCTTTTGTAACATTTAAATGTCTTTACTGTAGCTTTTGATCAATTTAAAGCATTGTTGATGAATAAAAGTATTAAAGAATTATTTTGTTTTAAAGAACTGTTTATCCATACACATTTGAACATTTTGAGTATTCAAAAGACCATTTGAAAAGTATTTGTTTGCTTATCTATACCTATTTTTCTGTATCGAATATTCAAAGGACTGTTTTAGAATTAGGTTTAGTCTTCGAATGAAAGTGTTTTAAAAATATGTATTTGTTTATCTGTATATTTTTAGTGTTCTGAGAACAAAAGGCTGTTTTTAAACACTCAAATGGCTATCGATAAACATACTTTTTTTAAAAGTTTTTTTTGAGTCCTATAAATACTCAAAATACTTCTCTGATATCTTGACCATTGTTTTCCATTATTTCTTCCTAAGTACAGAGTGAATGATCATTGTGCAGTGATCCTTTATAAAGGAGGCAGTAGGGAAAGTATGCACAATCAATTTATGTAGACAAAACCGAGCAACGATGAGTGATGGAGGAAGATGAGAGGAAAATGATCCCTCATTGATCTCTGTCTTACTATGCTTTATTGCTCCAGAGCATCGAGTGAGATAGCAAAGACAATGAACACAGTATTATTTATTTTGAAACTCAAGAGAAGTGGTGTGTGTCTGCGCCTCTCTCCAGCAACTGGACATCGATTAACACACATCCCAATTTTTACCAGAAGCCCATTATGACCTTGATTCAATTATGCATCGAACCTGACATTTCATTTAACTCATCCTAAAATCCCATCATGCACTGTTCAAATAATGTTTTTTTTATTAGTGTTGTAATAGATAGTTTGTTTCTGAATGGGAATTTGTGGAGGTATACTGAGCCAGAGAGGACCAGGGGTAGAATTTCAGGCGTTGGTCAGGTCAGATGTAGTTTTCATCAAGTTACAAACTGCTCATTCACCTTCATTGTCCTGCTTAAACAGATCGGTCAGTTTCATTGTTCATTTAGATCTCACTAGTTGTGTACAAACATTAGACATAAACTGTATATTTGACAAAGAGCTATTACTAGGGTGAATCGCTTTGCTTTCTGAGAGGAAATTTAGAACTGGATTATGAATTAGTCTTTCATAAAACAATAATGCATTTAAAATATATTAACTTCACACAGTAATGTCTTTTTTTCATGTGATCTGGCAACCTGACAAGTAGCCCAGCTAACAGTGAATGTTCTCTCAAAGTCATGAACAAACATTGTTCCAGTAACGTCAAGGTTACACTTTACAGGAAGGTTTCATTTGTTAAATATTTCAGTTAACATAAACTAACAATGAACAATACTTATACAGCATTTATTAATGTTAATGTTAATTTCTACATTTACTAAAAGGCCTACATTTCAAAATCAAAAGTTGTATCGGTTAACATTAGTTAATGCACTGTGAACTGACTCAAAGAACAAGCAACTGTATTTTTTTTAAACTGTTTTAACATTTTAACTAATATTTTAACAAAACAAAAAAATATGGTATCAACATTTTAATTATTACAGGCTTAACTTAAATTCACAGTAAATAAAAAAAAAAATAAATAAATAAATAAATCTATCTATATCTTTATATATATATATATATATATATATATATATATATATATATATATATATATATATATATATATATATATAAATTCTATGGAACGATTCTAAAATATGTTAATATACCAACCTATTTAAATACTAATATCTGTTTTGTACCATTAAAACACTGACAACCACCAAGAACAGGTGGTTATGAGAAAGCCACATGATGAATCAAAGCTCATCATAAACAGCTCTATAGTATAGTATGGTACTTATAGTATGGTAGCTTGCTGTTAACCAATTACCAGGTTTTTACTGTAGCATTTTTACAGCCTTTTACCATTAAAATCATGATCATTTTTACAGTGTGGCAGTTTAAGAGAAATATGTTGTGGAAACGAATTATACTCATAATATTATATCCTAATTATTATAATCATAAAATTATATTATAATAAATTAGCTTTTATTGTATTATAGTGCAATTATGCCATTTCATGAAAAAATGTCACCCTTCCTATGACTCAAAGTAACATGAACCTACAAAAAAATAAAAATAAAATAAAAATAAAATCAGCACATCTAAGCTAATCAGCGCTAACACTGCTGATTGAGTAGGTTTCTATTTAAAATGAGGTGACTCATCATTGACGTAAAAGTGAGTATAGGAAACTGAATATCATTTTGAACTTCAAGAACTTTCCATTGACGTTATAACAGCTTCCATTCATATGAAATTTACTGCCCATAATGTAATTTCACATAACATCAGTGTGATGTCAAGGTCCTAATTTGTTATTTTTATTGTTTCTGTGTATTGAAAAGTGGTATATTCATTTCGCAGCATATCTCACTTTCCATCTCTGGCACAGACAACAGCTGCCATCAGGTATTCTTGTTGCATAACGTTGCCATGTATTATTGATGTGGATATTCCTCCCTTAAACACACCGGCCAAGATACAGTGACACATTATACCTCTGCTATATCACTGTGTATAGCTGCTCTTCTGTTGCCAGAAGGACAGTTAAATCAATATAGAACTATATTTAATATTACACATGCCAATCTGAATTTAAAATATCAGATTGCAAATTCATTAGAAAGAACACAATAGATCCAGTATTACTGACTTGAGCCCATAATTAATCTTATTGATATGCATATTTGGATTTAAACAGGCAATATCTTTCTTTCTTGGCAGTAAAAGTCTTTGTTGGTGGACTGACAGGTGGAGATGTGTGTATATATGTGTATGTGTGCGTGACCTCTTCTGCCGTCATCAGTTTACATGCAAGATAAGGAGTCTCTGGGGAAAGCTAGCCTGTTCTGACAGCTACAATACCACATAGATCACTATCCCCAATGGGATCCAGGTTTGGCATATTCTGGGTAGCCACTAAACTTACAAATCAAGTGCAACAGATACTTATGAATAGATTTTGTAGTATGATAGGTCAATTAAACGTATAGTTTCATTGCTAACAGTCATATGCAATGTTTGACTATATGGATATCTGAATGGTATAATGTGGATGAAAGAAAACTGAGGAAAACCCCCACCACCATCACCACCACTGTTCAAATTACATTTACAAATGAACAATACCGTCCTTTGTTGGTTCTGCAGCTGCTGAACTTGAGTCAATAAAAGTGCTATTTACTCAACCTCTGTATGTCATTTCCTGGCTGTTAATGTGCTTCCATTATCTCGCTTTGCTAAAAATTTCATAAGCTAGAAGCACATTTTTTAAGAATGCTTTCTCATATGGTTATATCCTGAGATAAGCCTGACTAAATCCTGATTCTAAAACCTGATTTTATTTCTAAAACTTTTTTTCTTATTTTGCAAGATTTGCCATTTACTCCGAGCAATTAATACTTCAGTGCTGTTTTGAATGCATTCCTTGTGTGTATTTATGTATCGTGGAGTATTTTCGTGCTAAACACTTGTGTGATTATAACATGATTGTGCACTTATCTGGCGGTGGGCTTGAGCTGCTCACCACTCTAAGTCAACATCGTGACGCATTGGATGGGAAAATGTCCCGACCTGCTTTTGTGTGGGCTGCTCTCTCTGCGTATCCACTCAGCATCATTTATTTTGTAACGGAGGTTGTGCGTATGGGATGTGCTTTTAAAGTTCTTACAATGGAGTTAAGTTTACCGGGCCAAATGTCATGGTAACATCATGTTCAATGGCGCGTTGCATGCTACTCTCAAACATCATGAGATAAAAGATGGCAGGAAATCACCCAAGTTAATCTGTATCTTGCCATCGAAACTGTCTTAGTATATTTCAATAAAATAGAAAAGTCCTGCACAAAACAGATTAAATCAATGGCAACTAAAAAATGGCCTTTGATTATAAAAATGTTTCTCTCCATGCAAGAATACAATGGATTGTGAAATACTGTAGATGGAATATTAAAAATAAATAATGAATGTTTTAACCAGAAGACCAGGAAGCGATGTATTTCTAAAGTTCTTCTTGGATCAAAAATAGATGTTCATGTTGAGGAATGATCCAAAATCTTTTTTTTTTTTTCATAAATTTTTTGTATTGTATTGTAAAGACCATTATTAAAACAAGATCATTTTTACTTGAAGGGAAAAATGAAATAGACGAATAATGACATAGATAGAAAATATTTTCTGAGAAATCTAAATTAAGTAATGAAACAAGACAAAAATTAAATAAGAATAGAATATGAAATAGACAAAAAATCAACTGGAATGGCATATTAAAATTTTGCAAGAATATAAAGCACTAGGCTCATCTGAAGCATAAATGGCAATGTAAGTGCAGGCAGTGATGTATTTCCTGTGCTGTTCCTCTACCCTTGTGCCTCTACATTTCTATTTAAAGCAAGCAGAATTGGCTTGACATAGATAAGTTGTTCTTTGCTCGAAAATAAATGTTCATGTTGAGGAATGAGCCAATGAAGACTTTTTAAAGATGGCAGTGTAATCACAGTAATTAGAGTCGCGGTGGGAGGACGGAGCACTCAGGAGCCAAGATGAAAGATCCACCGCTGCTGTAGAACAACGTGAAACGGTGTGCATTATGCTCACTTTTTACAATGAAAGAACAATTCCAAACCATCTCATCCATTTCCCAGAAATGCATTTTGACTGAAGGTTAAAACTTGAACTTGACTTCGAGGAGAGAGTGAGATGGAGAAGGAGTTTTCAGAGACTGGCAGACAGGAGGAGGATAGGGGGAGGAAGTCGATGAAGTCAGGTAACAGATTCAGAGAGACAGAAGTAGCTAGAGTGAGATAATCTCTATAGAATCAGCTCTGGGAAATTTAATGGAAGTTGGACCGATCTAGGGACAGGACGTGTCTAGTGTAATGCACTTATGATGTCAGGGCGAGTAATGAGCCACCCGCCATCAAGGAAATGAGGCTTTGATAATGTCTGCATTCCCAGAACTCAGGCAATGCCTATACTTCTTTGGAAAGAAAAGAGGCATAGGAAAGAAGTGAGAGAGAGTACTTCCCGCAATACATGTGGTTCCATCTTTGTGAAAGAATGCTTGCAGATGAGAAATACTTTCTGCACTGTGGAGAGAAAAAAATAAGCTTTTAGACCAAGGCTTTTGTATGTGTGTGTGTGGTTTTTGTTTACGTTTTTGTTGTTGTTTTTTTCTTGGTTTCCAAAAAAAAAAAAAAAAATCTTTAAAAGTTACATTTACCTGAGAAGAAAAAAATGACATGAAATACTAAGACTTGTTTTCAGAGAATCCAACGTTTAGTAAAAACCTGAAAAAGGGTTACATATTTATTTTTCTCTCACAATTAAAAACACTTTTGAACATTTTAAACATAAAGCTTTTGTAAATCTAGTTGAAGTTTTCTAAAAGCAAAACTAGATATCCTCATCTTGTTAAATAATATTGGTGGACACAGAAGCAAATTAAACAGTACTGGAACAACATGGTATTGTTTGGCTAAAAGATAATTAATTATTTAATTATAAATAATTAAAAAAAAAATGCACTTTCAAAATGTAATGGTAAGCAGCTGTGACTTGGGACTGATCTGATGTCAGCAGGTTTGGGAAGCCAAATAAAGGAATCATTAGCTTGTTGATCTCAACCTGCCAGATGGGAACCTTTGGGATATGAAGGCCCATTTTCACTATTAATTTACAGTCTGTTACTTATCTAACCGATGGAAGTGACCGTGTTTGTGCCTGTTTGTGGGTAGGGGGCAAAACAGAAACGCAAGAGTCACTAAGAAATACAATAGTGAATTCTTAGGTCTAAAAAAAAAAATTGAACAGGTGGGGCTGTGCTCTGAGATAACAAGGGTTGAGTAAGTTAGACAGGCTGTAAATGTGAGACACGGATATCCTGCACACAGGCTGATTCTCAACCACAGCTTCAGTGTGGAGTGCTCGAGCAGATGCTCACAGAAGGTTGATCACAGTGAGAGAAAGAGAGAGATGTGAGATATGGAGATCTTGCTTGATGAATGTGAGAATCTCAGAGGAAATGTCAGTGAATGCTCCAGTGACTCAGTATGTTATCGCTCTCTCTTTTTTCCTCTAGTTTTCTATCTCTCTCTTTGTTTCTATCTGTCAGATTGTCTCTATCTACACTGTTTCTCCTTTTTCTTAATGCCATTCTGGCTCTTCTGTCTTACACACACACACACACACACACACACACACACACAAAACTGTCCTCCTCTCTGAAATATTTTGAATGCTCACCTATGAGCATTATTTTCATCCCAAATGCAATTTTCTCTGAAAACTAAAGTGTCATTTTCTCAAGCTTAGACACGTTTAGTAATAAAAATAAATATTCTAGGTCTTTGGTCTTCGCTTCACAAATAGACCTTGTTGACCTTCATAATTTGGACAAGATATTTTGTTTTCTGCAGAAGAATGAAATTCTTACAAATTTGGAATGGCATGAGGGTGAGTAAATGATGACAGAAGGAGAAGTCCAGTAGTATACATTAGAGATCATAAATAGTGGGCAAACTATCCCTTTAACTGATTATTTGTAGTGTAGATTCACCTTGAAGGTTAAATTATGGTGTGTACAGTTTATTATTGTACCCCCAGCAGGAAGTTCTTCTCTATTTTATCCGATTTTATGAAATGGTAGTTTTAGATTTGCTCAGACTAAGACTTAAAACCATGCAGCAGAAACCTGACTTTCTTATGCGCTTTGCAAACAGAGGTCTTTCACAGTAAAGCCAGCCATTATGCAGTGACTGAACTTATCCTTTTTTCCCTTATCATCCTTTTACAACAAAGCTTGTGTTGCTTGTCTGATTTCCTTATGACACTAGACTTGAATAAGAGTGTGTGTGAGAGAGAAAGATGCCTTGGCTGGTGCCTCAGCTCTATGGAAACCAAGAAAAGCAAAGAAAAAATACTTATTACAACAAGAAATACTAGGTTAAAAGTAAACCCTAGAACTGATAAATCCATAGGTCAGTCTTCCAGAGCAAAGTTAAACAGAATATGAGAACAGAGCTGTCAGTCTCTCCCAGCATGCTCTCTTTTCAGCTTGTGTCATCAGCTGCAACACAGGAAGTTCAGGACTGTGAGTATGTCATTCAATATGTTGTTTACTTAGTCAATCTTAGTAAATCTGCTCTGAACTCATACCTGCGGGTGCAACATTGATCCACTTGACCCAGGCGGCTTCCAGGTTTAATTGAAAAAGAATAGCTGAGACCTTTATGAATTAACTGCAGAAATCAATATCTGCAGAATCCCACTCTCTCCTTACATGCCAGAGCAGCTAGCAGGCAGGTTGTTTGCAGTGCTTAGGTGAGTAAACAGATGGTTTCTTCTGCTTTCTGTTTTATTGTGTACTGTACAGGTGTACTGTGCTGTTTTATGCACTCAGATTGTTAGTGAGTGCAAAGGCTGTCACCTGTTCCTCTCTTTTGTTTTATGTTATGATTTATTGAATGACAACAGGTGGCAAACATCCCACTGTAATGCTTCAACATAAATCTCCTGCAGATAAGTCTCATGCTAAGTCTGCTGTATTTACAAGGGAAAGTTAAAAGGAATAGTTCATCCCAAAGTGAAGATTTGCTGAAAATTCACTCACTCTCAGGCCATCCAAGATGTAGATGAGTTTGTTTCTTCATTGGAAAAGATTTGAAGACATTTTGGAGTCAGAATGAGAGTTCAAACAGCTGATAAAAGATATCAAAATAATCCATAAGTAATCCACACAATGCTGCATGTTTGTAAGAAACAAATCCATCATCAAGACATTCTTAACTTCAAACTGCCAGTTCCAGCTAAAATACACATCCTCTAGCCATAATATCGCTTTCTCGAGTGATAAAGTCATGTCCTCTGAATCAGGAGAGAAATATGCACAGATCAAGCATTGTTTACAAGTGAAAAAAGTCAAAAACAGTTCTCTTATTTTGGCTGCACCTATTCACTGCTGTGGATCCATTGGTGAGTTAGCAATTAAATGAGAATAAAAGGGTTTTGTGCACAAAAATGATTGATTGATTGATTGATTGAGATTAATCAGAAGATCAAGCTATTATTTTCATAAAATAAATTATGAGGTAAAAAATTAAACATGCACGAATCGTTCACAATAAGATCAATAACATGCATTTAGAAAGTATATAGGGTCACAGGCATCAGTCACAGAATTCACAGAATGCATATTATTTACAATAAATTTGTATGATAGTTTTATACATTTTACAATGTTTAGTCCAATTCCACAGGGTTGGAATCTGTCTCTGTCTACCTAATTAACAATATGATGTTTATCTTTACATCTATCAATAGCTTTATATACACTAGTCAACATCTGAAGTGGATCAAAACCTTTCATAAAAGTTATCCTAAAACCTAAAACCAAAATGCGTTTTTGTCTCAGGACAACTTTGATGAACTTTTTTGATCCACTTCAATTGTTGATTACTGTATATCTGTACAACAGAGTGTTAGTATCTTTTATACTAGATAAAGCAACATGGAGTTTGCATGAAAACAACAGTTGTGATGTGCCACCTAATCTGGTTGTGTACTAGTAACAACAGGGAATTAGTGGGATGTGAGTGAATGAGGAAGATGTCAAGCTTTCAGGTGAAGGGACTGTTTTTGTCCTGAAGGCGATAAAGAGAGCCAGTCTGTCACAGCTTGTAGAAGCCTCAAGACCTATTAGTTGTTGGTGAATACTGGAATGGACAGACGCACAAAAGAGTGGAAGCATAAATTTCATTCTTACTGTGAGAATGAGACTAAAACATAATTATCTCACAGGCACTGCATGTGATAATTCCAACACTGCAACATGCTTACCTCTGATCTAGCTTCTCTGCCTCAAACATGTATCAAACAGCTTCAGATGAGCTGGACTCTGCAGGCCGGAGAGGTTCGATCTATTCAACTTGGAGACACGCTCAATATTCTGTAGGATCTATGATGGATCATTTGGGCTGCAAATCAATGACATGGCCAACACCTATTGATCGCAATGTTAGTTTTTGAGTGTGTAGATTTCACTTACATCCCAAGTAGAAAAGTATCTGGAAAATAGTTTTATACTCTTTTGGAAGTCAAAATACATTGTACTAAACATGCAGCTGTTGCACAGCAGTGTTTGTGGTGAAGTTCAGCACCAAGGACAGCAGATTCTCTCAAGCCTTTCTTGTTGTTATAAGTAAGTGCACCCACAAGTAAAACATGAAGTAAAAAAAAATATATATATATTTTATTTTTTATTGAATCTATTTACTATCATACAATGGATCGCCCTTGAGGAAAATATTTTACTTGGTCCCAAAGTGCATTATTATTGAGAAAAAAAGTATTATTATTTTAGGAGATTTAGTTGCACACTATCATACAGGATATTATATTGTTGAAGGGATAAATAGGAGAAAATTACTTAATTTTTGGTCAGATTAGATTCATAGATGTATAAAAACCATTTAAAGCTAAAATGCTGAATGGTCACAGGGTAAAAAGTTATTTTGGTGAGGTTCTTCGAAAAAGGATGCAGGTATAACAACAGATGTAAAACTTTTTGAAATTAGAGTATTTTTTAAATGAAAAATTATGAAATAACTAAACAAAAAAAAAAAGATTTTATCGTTTCTTAGATACTCTTGACAATGCTACAAAGTCTTCGTCTAATACTAAGGACATTTAACGATTTTTTTAATATTGAAAACTGGCCAAAAATGACCATAAACACATTAACCCGCATAAAACGCATACAATGACAACTATACTTTTCAGTTTTATCTCATTTCCTGGTGAGAGAGGATAATCTTGAAGAAACGGCGCGCTTCTGAGGGGACGTCAAGTCAGCGCAGGTCTACAAATATAAATAAACACAACCATCTCGTAGACATTTCGAGTACCTTTTCCACATATAAATGTTTCTATCGCTTCAAAAAGAAACTCGGTTGGTTTTAGCCAAGTTTTCTCTCAGATTTTACTAACGTACACCTTTAAATGGCGCGAGCCTCGCAGTAAAAGGAAGGCGGGGTCGTGCGTCGCGTGTGTGAAAATCTCAAGTCTCTGAGCGCGCGGCTCCCTGTAACTGCAAGCGAGCACAGACCGAGGCAAAAGCACGCGGGTAAAACATCCTCACAGGACTGCGAAAAAAACGTTATTTAACGGCGTGGACCAAACATATAGAGCCTGTTGGGAATGTAATGTGGATTATTACGCTTTGGGATATTTTTACGAAAACTGAGGTTAGTCTGTTTCTTTTTTGGTACGGAATGAATGAAAGCTCACCGGGATGTTAAAGTTCATCGCTTACTTCGAGTATTTACATTTAGCTGGCTTGTTTTTACATTGTAAGTCACGGCTGTTGTTGAATTTTACTTTTATTTCTGTGAATGAGGCGTGTTCCACTGAATCGAAATAAATGGCATTCGCGTTGTTTTGCGGAGACGCGCGATAAAAATACTAAAAAACATCATCATTCAGGCCCACAATAAACTAAAAGACACGTTGTCTAACTTTGAAAATACGTTTAAAAGTATTTATTCTTAAAGGATAGATGGTCGTCTTCTATAAAGAGCACAGTGTGGAAAGCAGTGGAATTTCTGTTAAGAGTTCATCGGTTTTCGAGACAAAATCTGAGACAAAAATAAGTGTGTAACGTTAGCTATTCCGTTTTTTTTCGTCCGCTGCCTGAAATATCACAGGATATTTCGTTTATCTTCAACAAAACAAACAACACAACACACTCCTCTATTATAAAACAAAAACAAAAAAAGCACGCCCTTTACTCCGTAAACACGTAACAAACAATTTCGCGCTTTGTTCGCAGGAGACCTGTGTTATTAATCTGTAAAAGTAGCTGTGAATAATGAATAAGAGTTCTCAGGTGTCTGTGGAGCCCATGATCAGCTGCCACTCAAGATAAACAACACGCATGCCCACTGCGGGTCCATCCTCGTGAATGCACCTAAATAGCCTACACAGGAACGCATATCCATGTTACTTTTTCTTTTTAGAGCATGTATAAAAAAGGTATTATACACTGACTATGAATTTATTTGGCTAAAATGTATTTTTAGGATGCACACATGTGGTGTACTTAGCCTAATACATTTTACTATTATGATCAGTTAGTTTTGCACTTTATTCTGGGATTTATTTGACAAAATGTGCAGGGAAATTTAAGTCATTTTTAAAGTCATTTAAAAAAAATATAAATAGTTTAAGGTTGGCTATTAACACGTTGCAGTGATTTAAACATTTACGAACCCTTAAATTATTCGATATAGCCTACATATCTGTCTTGATGTCACAATAATCGAAATGTTAGAAATCTTTTAACTGATTTTTGGCACGTTTGCGCGCACAACCTGCACAATCAGCTTTTTTTTTTTTTTTTTTTTTGTCTCGCTTTGAAGTGCTCAAGTGAGTACAGTAAACTATTATAATATCTAAATTCGTTCTCATCAATTTGTAGTGGCTCATTTAGATCATCTGGAATTTAATAGACTTTGGTAATCCACTATAACACACACTCACGCCCTCACACACTCATTTTAAAGGTAGGCTAATCAGGCTTGGGTTTTTATTTTATTTTATTAAATTTCATGTTTTCGTCAAAATAATAATTGGGCTACACCCTCTATATTTGTGTCTTAACATTTTTGCCGAAATTTGAACACATCCACCCAGGCAGTATGTCCTGAAATTATCGGGGTAGATAATATTTCCTGAGCGCGGCCTTGTCACACACACTTTCATCAACGATTTTTTTACACAGCTGACAGAAATGAAAATGAACACGTATATCAGAATTAAAATAATATATCATATATTTATCCGAGCGTGTTTAATTTTTCCATGACGCTGAAGTATAATTTCACCCTGTAGTGTTTTGTGACCTCTTTTGTGTCAATTAGTAATGCAGTGTCCTCTCTCCAAAATGTAAATAATTTTTTTTCGGTGTGTTTATACATGTGCACATTTATTTATGAGACTGACGTGCCTTATTTTGAGGGATTGAACTATGCACTAATTATTTGGATCAAATGTGATTTTTCATTGTATTAGAGCACATTTTGTGTGTATAGTTCACCATTTTAAACGGGCGAAACGAAGCGAAATGCTGTTTTAAAAACGAAATTGGTGGACAAAAACCTTTCCAATTTAATCATCCATATTAACGATTTTTTCCCCCTAAAAATATAACTGGCAATAATAATAATGTACATCTATTTAAAATGTATTAAATAGCATTAAATGTTAGCTAATATTAAAATAAAAGGACGTTTAAATTTATATTGTTTCGTTTCCCTGTATTTTTTGTTCTCACGGGTGCTGGTTATAATCTCCATTTACATATCAATCCAAGACAGTTAAATGATATTAATGTAACTGAGGTATATTTCCACAGAAATAAACGAATTGGAATAATTCAGACTGATAATTCTAAAACGGAAAATACACACATATATGCCTGTATAGTGTATTATGTTAAATGAACGTTATGTAAAATATGAAATATATGTTTTCGTTTACCGAATATAAGAAGTGTTTTTCAAGCAACATAAATAAATTTCCTACTTTTGTAACACACATCGTTCTTCCGCGGTTTGGTTTATATTTATTTATTTTAATTCTTTTAGATTGCCTTTTTGTCTGTGTCGCATAGAAGAATATTTCTTATTGGCGTTGTGCAATGCTCCGTTCCAAAACACACATGTGCTCTGCCTTTCTAATACACCGCAGTGTGACGTGATCTTCATCAGAGCCCTATATAATGCACACACTCCACACCTTTACCACAGTGAAATTTGGTCATAAATCATTACTAATCCTATGGTTCTGATTATGATGAGTATTATAATGAATCATTCCACAAGGATGGTGTTTTCTGGCAAGGTGAAATAATGCGTTAAAAACGGCTGCCTCTCCAGCTTTAATCTGCTCATAATTTGCTGTTCCTCTGCAGTGGGTTGTTTAGGGGGTTGCTGGTGGTACCCGTGCCCACTCTGGGTCACGGGGGGAGGTTTTGTGAGGCCAAGTAGGAGCCTCACGCCTCCCATTCTCCGGCTGGCAGCCCAGGAGGAGAGCACCGGATGCTGATGTCATCCATTTTGGCCCAGCTCTACCTCGCCCACACCTCCACTCCACCATGTGGATACTCGACGGCAACCATGTCACGTACAGAGCCGAGCTCGCTGAAATAGCATGCGCCTCCTCCCAAAGCCTCCATGATATCATCGGGGTGCACTGGAGGACATTTTGTCGCAGCTCTTCTGGTGTAATGGCAGAGCATAATTGAGGCACCTGTGGTAAAACCCATCTTTGTGTGTCTGATGAATGGTTGGGCCTGCTGTCATTATCATGCCCCCCCTTCCTCCACTGCACCTCCTCCTCCTACTTGCCAACTTAAGCGGGATCCAAATGCAGGGGTTTTATTTTGTTGTGTCGTGTGCCATTCCCAGTGGGGTGTGTCAGTCACATATCAATGAGGACTATGATGTGCTCAGTTTAGCCTTTTCACCTCTCACCTCCTCTTCACAAGCGTTCGCTTGACAAAAAAAGAAAAAGAGAAAGCACATGCATATTTCGAGGTGTGGGCGCGTGCCAACGTGGAGTATCTGTTACAAAGATGCAGTCTCATGCCCCTTTTTTTTTCCCCTCTTCAGCTGTAGCAGGCAGAGCTTTGACGGCATGCACTGTGTTTCGGCTCGGCTGAATTGTGTGGGCTGGTAACACTATTGTCCTGCTGTACCTGCTGCCTACGCCTCTGGCAAGGACACTGGCAATATTAGATGTCTATTAGGTTACACCTCGCATCTTGCCATGTAATTGGAGCCTATTCATTTATGCACGTAGGGGACACATGTTAAGAGGAGCCAGAGCTGCGTTTTGCCTTCACAAAATCTGTGCTGGTTCAAGGCCAAATGGCAGCTCAGCATGGGAAGCTACTCTCTCTCTCTCTCTCTCTCAAAAAAAAAAATTATTACATAAGCATTTCCATTGCATTTTTACTGCATCTTATGCAGTACCAACATTCCTTTTTAAATAAAATATAATAAATAATAATGCACAATTTTAGGTTTTAATATTATCTTCATGCAACACTTTTTTTTTTTTTATGTTTCAAAATGAAGGATCACACCTAAATTAAATATTTTTAAACCAAAATATTAAAGGTGTTTAGACCTAGTGTTTAGATGACTTCGGTGCTGGAAATGTGGAGTATTTGTCATGGGAATGTGTCGGCATGCATATTATTGTTTTAATGCATTGTGCATCCTGCAGAAAGCCTTTTAATTTTCCACATCATCAGATAAACATGGACTCACTGCTACTGAATGATAGTTGGGGCTGCCATGTGAATAATGCTGGTAATTCACACACTAGATGACCGATAACACACAATAATCTTTTGGGTAAAAATGCCTCAAAATAGAAACTTTTAATTAGGTTTTATCAGGAGTTGTATGAGAGACATATTTAAGTACAGGTTTTCATGATTGTAATTGTGAAAGTGTACTGAATTGTTTTGTTAAATTATATATTTTTATGCTTTTGTGTTTTATGCATAAAAAAATAAATAAATCACACACTAGATAGACTGAGACATCCGTGGATTCGTTTGTAATTTGATGCTTTTCTATTTTGACAGCTATTGTGCGCTAGACAAGGCAGAGTAACCCTTTGGACTACATTACCCACAAGGCATCATGCAGTCTGTGCTGGTTTCCCTAAATACAGAAAGAGTCCGACCTGGAGGACCTGGAGGACCTGTCTGGACGATTGAGGTCTGAGAAGATACCAGAAGAAAACAACACCTCAGCAGGCACACAGCTCCTCATCTGCCTGTCTTCTCAAGTCGATTCATTCCAGGAAACGTGGAAGAAATACTTTTATTGTCGCCTGACAGAGATTGGATTGTTGTGCAATGTCACTGGCCTTATGACTGTTACTTAAGACTGTTCTCCTTCTAACTCCCTCTCCTCTTTTAGGATATTTTTTGTTTGTCGCTGCGTTGACGATCTCACCTCTTCTCTGGTATCTCTGGGCATATACTGTGGGATGTACTTTGGATATACTGACCTTTGAACCAAAGCAAATTCAATGATTTCCTTCTGTTCAGGATAATAACCCCAAATCTTCAGCACTTTTACAATGAATTTCTTCAGATTCATAGTCCAGTTGCAGCTGCTGATCAGTACTCTGCTTGGGCCCTGCTTGGGCCTGGAGTTTACAGGGTCGCAAGGCCAATGGGCACGCTATCTCCGCTGGGACGCCAGCGCCAGAAGTGACCTCAGCTTCCAGTTCAAAACAGACGTGTCCACTGCCTTAATCCTGTACTTTGACGATGGTGGCTTTTGTGACTTCCTACAACTCATGGTAGTTGAAGGGAAGCTCCAGTTGCAGTTCAGCATTGATTGTGCCGAGACCACAGTTGTATCAGACAAGCAAGTCAATGACAGCAGCTGGCATTCTGCCACCCTGAGCAGGTACAACCTGAGAACTGTGCTGGTTCTGGATGGAGTGAGCAAATCGGGCGAGGTGCAGCCACAGAGGCAGTACATGAAGATCGATAGTGACCTCTTCCTGGGCGGAGTTCCTCAAGATATTCATATTTCTGTGCTCACTCTCCCAACAGTGAAGGATCTTCCGGCGTTTAAGGGAATTATCAGGGAAATTAAGTACAATAACAAGGAACCTATTCTAGTAAGCAGCCAGAGGGTTCGCATGGACATAGAGGGGATCTGCATGGAGAACCCATGCGAGAACGGAGGAACGTGCTCCATTGTGGATGGGGATCCACTTTGTGATTGTTCTAAGACGGAATATGTGGGCCGATTCTGCAATGAAGGTAAAACGGTTTATTTGTTACATCTTGATAAAGAGCAAATGCAATATTAACTTTGTAATGTATATACAATGTAAATTATCCCAAACGTTTATTGGCACCCATCTAATTCTACTTGAAACTGTCAGTGTTAACTGGTGAAATGTGAATAATGTTTCTCAAAATCCTTCATGCCACTGAAGTTTGACTCTAAGGTCCAGGTTAATGGCGTCTCAGCTTGTCTACAAAGCTGCCTTTTTGTGCATTGGCAGGCGTTTTGTGCTGGAAATTTCTCATTCAGCTTCATAAGACCCTCCTCTATTCCCCCATCGCTGCTTATGGTCAATTGTTAGTGAATGCACTACTAGCAAAGCCTGCATTTTTACCTCTGTAAAGCGTAAAAGCTGTTTGTCTCTGGCAAGCGTTTGTGTGTGTGTGTGTGTTAATCGTACCAGGCTGAGGAGGTTGGGGGTTAGGACGTTAAGGTGCCTTTTCAGATCCCTTGGTTGTTTTTCTGAAGTGGCCATTTTAGTTTCTCTGGGGATTTGAGGAGGCCATTTCAGAGCTCTGGGTTTTGTTGTTGCACCTCTTCAACAGAGAATGAATCATAGATGAGGATAATTGCCAATTTTAAAAATGTCAATTGTAATTCTTTATAGAGACATTACTGTTTTTCCTAGAAAGAAAATTTTATGACCTTGGATATTGAATGTGCTCATTTATATACAGACCTTCTGGATTGTGCACTTTTATTTAGTAAGTATAATCATAACTATAATCAGGGGTGCACATAATTTTTTTTCATAAGAGAACCCGGAGATTTGGTTTGGTCCTCACACTGCATATAGCGTGACCCATTAAATATAAGTATTTAAAAAAAATGAATAATATTTATAATATTATTGCACTTTATTTATTGTACTTAATGACTATACACAAATCGCAGTAATGCCGGCAGGCAAGATGGCGGCGCCCATAGAGTTCGCGGCAGATTTGTGTATAATCATTTTGTTATACCATAGAAGAAAATCACAACTTTGAGTTCTTTCCCATGAAACATGTTTTAGATCCTGGTAGATGATCCTGATGAATGAAAGGTACCACTTTTTTTAATGTTTCTCTGCTTTTTATTTTGATAATTTTTGCTTTAAATATATCCTCTGAAATGCTTTATTGTAACAAAAACATTATTTTACAAGAAAACAATTACAGAAAGTAATGTGTATATATCCTGTCTTGATTAGGCCTAAACTTTCCCCCCTTTTGACTGGAGTGTTTAAGCTGGGTGATTGATCGGTGATCAGTGCTCGGAGCACTATGAGTTTATACTCTCATTGTAGACACAACCTCTTCTGTGATTCTCTCCTTAATTACACAATTACTAAATGTGATTTAAAATGTTAAAGCCAGGATGCTATCTGTGTACTGTATGTATTTTATACAGAAGTGAATGTGTATGCATGTACAGCCTGTTTCAGAGCACAAGAAAGAGAAAACGAGAGAAAGAGGGATGTGTAGAACACTGGGCACAAGGGTTAGATTTATTGGTTGTAAAGTGAACAGAGTTTTGGGCTTGATTTACAGCCATTGTTCTTCACCATCTTGTTTGGCTGACTGAGTCCTGCAGTCCAATGATATTGGCTAAAGCCAGACGTAAAAGCAGCTTTGATGGCTTTGAATGCTGGGAATCACTTCAGCCAATCATAAAGAATAAATAAAACCTTTTTGGAGGCCATTTGTATAGGTGCACAGGGGCAGCCTGAACTTAAAGGTGCTGTAAAACTTTCTCCATTGGCATCTCTTACAAATCCAATTCGAAACCAGTATTGTGAAATGACACAATGGGTGACATCAGTGTTTGATAACAACATTACAAAAATCCACTGAGCAATCTTAATTCCATCTTAATCTTGTGTTTTCAGGCTTTTGAAACATCTGTACGTGGGTAATAAATATCGGGTTGGGGCCATATGGCAAGCTGGTCTGAAGTGTTAAGCATTAGCCTCATGTACGTTTGACTGAATCCAATTGCCATAGCAGCGACAACAACAATCTGACACTCCTCTCGATGGCCAGATGGCTAAAATGGCCTCAGAACTGTTTTGTGCTACCGTGGCGTATGTGCCTCGCTCTGTGAAAGTCGTGATAGCAATGGCGCTACATCATTTGCAAAAGCGCGTAATCTTTTGGCGGATTAGAATAATAAACATTTGGCAGCCAAACAAACATTCAATCTGTCTTCCCATGCGGATGGTCTCTAAATTGGTATGCTGAGGTTTGTTTAAGCCAGCCACTCTTTACAAATCTCCTCAAGTTTTTTAATGTAAACAAAGCAAATTCAAAAGTGTATTACGAGGATATGTAGAACTTAGAGTTGTTTTTTTAAGAAACTAGGTCATCGTAGAAAGCTGACAGTGAATGTAGACATTCATATTCCAGTCAGAATTTGAGTACAGGTCAACTCAAGAGCTGAACACATCAATCAAGTCACCATGGCTCTCACATCTCGAGTGTAACTCAGCATTCCCCACTCTCCAATCACATCCTAATACCTTCCCCACCAGGTTAATGCATCTCATCAGAGGACTTAATGTCCTGTACCAGTCTTTAACAAGCACGGCAGACAGACACACACTTACACATTGGAACATGTCCCGAAAATGAGTGACCATGAGAGACAACATATTGCATTTTCAGCCAGTACAGATATCAACGCATACAGGACTAAATTAATGTCTAATGTAGCTATAATTGCTCTGCACTAAAAGCATTTCATGGAGGCAGACCCCATCAGGTTTCCCTTAATTTTCTGTATTAGATGCAGTTTGTGTGCACTGGCAACAGATAAATTGGTTCATTCGGCCTGTTGGTGTCTGGTACTAAAAAATCTACATTAAAATCTGCAATTCTTTAGAGTCATATGAAATAATTCATTGTAATTAGATAATCTCAAAGTTAGCTAAATATTAAATTAAAAATATTGTAAAATGTAATAATAGTTATGTCTATGAATATTTAAAAATGTATTTGTGTGTGTATGCATATATATATATATATATATATATATATATATATATATATATATATATATATATATATATATATATATATATAAAGCTAGAATACTTTCTCAATTTAAAGGGTTTCCAAATAACCTATACGTAATTTAGTTTTTTTTGTCAAATAAATAAATTACTTTTTTAAAGCCTAAATGCTACATAATGGCTGTATTTTAAGAGATTTTTGCCATGTTTAACAGTTTAAGTTGAATACAAAATCACCACTCCTAAAAATATCAAAGCTTAAGAATTGCTGACCTCACAAATCGAGTAGTTGTTCATGTTTGGATGATCATGAACCATCCCTAGCCAAAACAGGTTAGAAAAATAGTAGATTAGCTGTTATTCATCACACAGAGCATTGCAATGCCCGTTTATCAGTGTTGGATGCCCTTTGGTTTGGGAGACGACCAGAGTGCATTAATGAAATGAGTCAGCCCAGTGCTTCAGTGCCAAAGTCGGCCAGTGACACCGAGAGAGCGTGTGTGTCTACAGTGAGAGTAAACGCTACTAGGCTCTGAGTATGGAACAGTGCTTTAGACAAACATCAACGTCCCATAAATCCACAACCCTCTCTAAAGGGAGCAGGTTCCGTTGCCTGTTTGGATTTATGACCCAGGCGTGGATGTGACCTCTGGGAGTGCTTGTAAGTCTTGGAAGCTGAACTAAACTTCTTAGATGTTGTGTCATGGTGATTCATACACCACAGATCTGATCCCTCTCATTTCCCAGGGAGAAGAGGGTGTGGATATATGAATGCAAGGGGCATTTTAAGGGTTTCTGTGTACATGCACAGGGTAGATGTCTGCTCTGTGCATGCTGGCAGGTGTGTCAAAGTTTGCATGATAGTTTTCATGCAAAGGTTATATGAGTGGGCTCTAATGGCTGCAATGTTTCTCTCCTTTTTTTTTTTTCTTTTTCTTTTTCTTTTTCCATTGTGTCGTCTTTGCTGCAACACCATCAGAGGCCAACAGCATCCCAGGTGAGTTGATAATATCCTTAAGGCTGTATTGAAGCTGTCTTTTACAGGCAGTGAAAGGGTTATCGGTGTAGAGTACATAAGTATTCATATGTACAGGAACATAAACCAATATTTTCAAATATTACATAATCTCAGAATTACCATAATGAAAAATACTTAAAGTTGTGACAAAGCAGAAGTAGTGATAGATAGATATATATATATATATATATATATATATATATATATATATATATAGATATATATATATATATATATATATATATATAAAAGAAGGAACCATTCACAATAAGATCTATAATATGCATTTGGAAAAATAACATTTGAGTTTAATCACTACATTAGCAGGGCTCCAGACTCATTCTTCCCACTGATCGCTCTTTCGCGATTGTTCTCAGATGGTCGCATGAGCACATGATTTCGACGGTTTATTTTGCGCTACATCATGGGATTTATCAATGCATGCTGATGAACTTTTATCATAGTTTATAGTTATATGGAAACGAAAGTGATTAACATTCAATTTTGTGAACAGAAATTCCTCTTTTTCTGTATAATAAGCCAGGCTTTGAATTTGCAATCTTTTCACGTTTTACGAGAAAAGATCTACACATCTCACTTTTTAATACTAAAAAAAAATATGGATTGATTGTTGTTATTAATTTAAAAGCACAACAATTAAACCGTAAGATACAGTGACAAACTAGCTTACAAAACGATTATTAACAAACACATTAGATGAGGCATGGCGTACACCACATGCTGTATTATATACAGACTAATAAATTACAGAACATTTGAGGGGTCAAATAAATAATAAAAAAAAAAAAACTAAAAGAGAGCCTCCACAGCGTAACGTGAGGTCAACAGCAAAGATGACAAGCTTTTTAAGATGAAAACAAAAAGAAAAGAAAAACTGTTGGTGACAGTGCTTGCATGTTTTTCCCCCACAAGAATACCAACATGTTCACCTTCTCTGGTTTAAGAAGCTGTCTTTTACTTTACTCTAGCTTGAAAACCTTCCATCGTTTCCTGAATATTTGCATAATTTTTGCTGAATGCACCTCCGCGCTCGTGCTGATGTGGCGAGTATAAACCAGGCTCTACACTCTAAGTGCTGTGTAGCGCGGTTTCGTTATGCTTTGTTTCGTTTGCTGTTTGATGTTTCTCAAAAACAGAGACTGACTGGATGCGCCGTTAACAAAATCGCCTGTGCATTAGTTTTAAATATAATTATATTAAAATTTTGCAGTTGCATCAGTGCGATCTCTAAAAAAAAATATTTGTCGCACCAGCAGGAAAAATGGTCGCGACTAATTGGTCGCAGTCTGGAGCCCTGATTAATCATTAAAATCAACATACTTTGTCACAATTATATTAAATGACAAATAAAATGCACCACACTGTAAAAAAATATTTTTCAAAGTTGTAGACAAAACAAAGATTATTGTAGTATGTTTTACAAGGAAATACCATTTCAGCCTTCCTACTTTAAAATTTCACATTTAATTAAATGTTACTTGATATTTATTTGTAATTGTCAAATTTAGCAGTTTCTAAGTAAAAAAAAAAATAAAATCTACACCAATTTTTGACTATATTTGGCTATAGGTGACTTCCGAATATATTTACAAAATATCTTAGTTTACTCTACAACCAAAAATTTAAGCTGTTACGTTAGATAAAAAAAATAAAATAACCAATAATTTCCATAGAAATGCAAAAGCAGTCACTTTACCACATAATTACCACTTTGTCAACTTATAAAAACTTAAATTAATAGGTTCATAAACCTTTTCTTCTACAAAGATGTGATTTCATTGAATGTTTTGAAACATACCTAAAGATGTTCTCCTCTTTTTGTCACTTTCTCTATTTCTCAAAGGATTTGCACACATGATGGCTGATCAAGGTATGCCACACCCCTTCCCTTGTATTCATTCTGTTGCGATTGAATATTGCATGCCTGAATTGCTGTGCACTGACTGGGCTAAACTGTAACTCTGAACCTTGAATGCATAGATGTGAACTGTGCTTTGATTGTTTCTTCATATCTCTCCATGCTTACCTACTGTGGATACTCTTTATCTCTCTCTCCTTTCTCAAGCCAAGGGCAAAGGTACAGAACCATTTTCTTCCTCAAGTTCTTCTCTCTTATGTTTGCAATCTTGTTTTTTAGCTATTTTTGCTAATGGCTGCTTACTATGAATGACTGGATCAAGAGTATAATTAAATGAGATTTAATTGAAGACAAACACAAAGGTATTTTGACTGCAGCCTAAATGGTCTGAACTGTGGTGTCTGCCTCCCTGGTGGTCTTATACCCAGTAGATATTTGTCTCAGCTGCTAAAATGCTTAAACGGCACAGTATGACTGAGTCTCATGAGGGTTTTTCTAGCTTGAGACCATGAATGATGCTTTATTTGCCATGCAGTGTTTGTTGTAGTTTGCATCTTGCATGTGTAGTTTTGAGAGATGTTGTGGTTGTGTTCAGTCAGGTGCCACAATGACTTCCTCTTCATGTTTTTTTGAAAGAAAGTAAGAAAGAAAGGACTGTGATATTTCAGTCTGTCAGTACATGTGTGCCGCTCATGTCATTTCATAGCTGGCTTCTCTAGTGAGGCTTGTAGATGGGCCAGATTTAGCCTTGACTTGCTGCTGGGCTGAGCATCCCTGTGGAACGCTGTTGTACCACATGTCATCCTGCCGTCTCACCCGATCCAATATTTCAGCATGTCTCTGAGTGGCCAAATAACTTCATTCTTCAATAGACAAGGCCTGGAATTGGCTTGATTCTTTGCAGGACCACTGTGCATCCACCAATGTACAATCACACACAGTACAGATGAATTTTTCAGTTTTCAGGGTGACTGACAGATGTTTCTGTTTTCTTGGAGAGTCTCCCTCTCCCCCCACAGTAGAGATTTTAGTGCAGACCTGAGTACTTAGCTTCAGATTTGTTTTGTTGGTGCAGCATTCTGTGTGTGAAAACTTGTGAGTATGCTTGTTTTTTAGGTATTGATCAGTTGGTAATGTGCGACTTATGAAAACATAATAAATGCAGACTTTTCAACTTTAAAATTTAAATTTTAAACATTTTGGGCATATGCACATCTAATTTATTTGTCAACTGACAAAATGATCAAAATTCCCTTCCCTAGTACTGTTCTGGTGGACTTCTGGCAATCCATTCTAATAGACCTTAATCAGGTTAGATGCCATCTTGAATTTTACACAGATTAAAATTAAATTAAATTTATGCATTTAGCAGACGCTTTTATCCAAAGCGACTTACAGTGCATTCAGGCTATCAATTTTTACCTATCATGTGTTCCCGGGGAATCGAACCCCCAACCTTGCGCTTCGTAACGCAATGCTCTACCACTTGAGCTACAGGAGCACTGATATACACAGATGAAAACAAGACTGTGAGGAACTGGAAGGTTTTTTTTATTTTTTTTTTGTGCAAGGTGTGTCGTCAGCTGAACAATCGCCATCCAAGATTTAATCTTGAAAATTTTGTAGGTCTAGATGTCAATTTGGTAGCTAAAGGGACCTCCGGTCTAACTTGTTTACTAATCTAGTGTTTTTTTTTTTTTAAACAATAAATGTGAATCGAGATTTGGGGGTTCGCTTAGAAGGAATACAGAATTGATCAATCAAACCAGGTGTGAAAACATGCAAAGTCATTGGCATAGAACAGTATAAAGCTTTCTGTTGCATGAATGCTGATATGAACTTAAATAAATCCAGGCATATGCTGCAATTCCACTTTGCCAGCCTAGTTTCTTCCTCAACCCAATTTAAGTGCTAAGTCAGAGCCCAGTCAGTGAGAATCTGGCAGACCGACAATATAGTATAGCCAGTCAGATTCATTTGCACGTATTTACCTGCGTTGCATCAAAAGCGGTTGTATTGTAGCTTTGTCTTCAACACTGTCTGTCTCTCCTGCTACCGCCCTGCGTTAAATCCCTCTGTTAGATGGAGGGACATTATTACAAATCAGCCTGGCTGTATGCCCAAGTAAAACGACAAGGGCTTCCATTTAGGAGCCTATTTGCATCTCTGTCGTGCTGAACGATACTACAAAATATTTCTTTATCTGCATTCGTTTCCATCGCCACATCACTTCCTTTTACCTGTCATCGCAGCTCAAGTTTGTACAGCACATAAATCTTGAAATGTTCCCCTAATTTTTAAACCTTTCCTCAGAAACCTCTTGCAGTTATACCTTAGGAAGGTTTCTAATTGTAGTGCTTTGCTATATTTGAGTGTTTCTGCAGTACTATAAATGGAGAAAGTGAGAGGCAGCAGCTGTTTTTTGGTAGCCCAGGGCTTGTCACTCATGTCTGTGTATCTCAGGCCTTTCGGACGCCATTCCTCGGCACCCAGTCTGAAGTCAGTCATATCAGTCAGCACCCTGTTATCCTCTCTGGCACAGGCATATGTCAGCAAACAACAGAAAGTCAGAAGACAAAGATGAAGAAGGATCTCTGGGGACTTCCTGTCTCTCATTGTTTTTGATTCTGTCCTCTTTCCTTATATCTGTTTGTTTATCTGTGATGCAACTTCCTTTTTATATCCCCAGAGGAAACTTTTGGTGCTTAGAGGTTGTGCTTTCATAACTTAGGAGACATAATGGAGTTCTCATTTGTTTTTCTTTGAAGTATCAGCTTTGTCTAAGATTATTTCTAAATAGACACAAATAAGACAATTGTTACAGAACACTATAGAACTATAAAATTAATATGGATGGCAAGCTTAGATAATTTGGTCTAAAAAGAGTTTGCTGAGAAATATTTGAGGTGGTATTAAAACTAGGGATGTCCCAATCAGGTGTTTTGTGCCCCTGATCCGATCTAAGTCACTGAGTATCTGCCGATACAGAGTCTCGATCCGATACTTGTATATTCGTATTGGAATGTATGTTTGGTGCACACTTAAAGTACGACAAGGTACATTATTAAGTAATATCATTAAATTCGAATAAATCAATAAAATCCTACTGCATGTCACTGGCATGACAGCTGACATAAAATAACTATCAGGCTTAGGAGAGCTGATACCGATCCTTGAGATCGGCTCGGGACATCCCTAATTGAAACTGTGACGTTTGATTGCAGACTTTGGTATCTTGGATTTGACCACAGTTTGTGACATTTGTCATCTTTTCTGAATCTGAATTGCATGAGATTATTATAGAGTTCATTTATGTCTCACTGAAGTAAGCAAAATGTATGAATTCTGCATAGCATAGAATATCGAATGAAGTATTTCATGAGTTCATATTAAGTTTCTGATATTGTTGAGAACTTGTGTAACTCCAGAGGAGATAGATGTGAGATTACTAGGATCTTCAAAAAAGCTCCTTTTGCTCGGAGGTTGGTTTTTTTTTTCATAGCCTTAGACATAAGATATAAGAGTTCTCATTTATGGCTCATTGAGCTATCAGTATGGTTGGGTACCGTTCACTTTTTAACCGGCTTTTTTACCAATGGTACATTTTTTTTTTTGGTACTTCACTCTGTGTAATTACACAAACATTTATTTCAGTGAAAAAATAGGTCCAAATGTCTCAATTTCAACATTTTGGCATTAAACATTTATTTTAAATCAAATGAAAATTAAATCCTTTTGTTTTTTGGCAAACAAACTGAGGTTTACTGTTGAAATTAATACATGGAAGAAAATTGTGTGAATATTCCTTTAAAAAATGTTTTAATAAGCTAATAATGGTATTATTTTTGTGATAAGT